>NC_090740.1:122425737-122440737 GCF_036898095.1 Palaemon carinicauda | reverse complement strand
CTAGTCGTTTGGTCCTAGTACTTCATGCATGATTTTGGTTTTTCCGAGTGTAATAAAAATTTTATTGAAGCTTTAGGCTATGTTTTATACATTTAAGACTGTGTGGAATATTTCCAAGATAGTATACGAGTGAGTTTCGGTGATTTAGGTAATCGATTCTCTTGGTGCCTAGGCTAAGTTGCTTATGGAACCTTAGTATACTTTATCATACTCCCCGGTTGCTTTCTTTTCTTCGGAGAAGGTATGCAATCCCTTTCCCTCTGTTTAAGCCTTGGGCTTATCCCTAAGTGGTTTTTTCCGAATTTATTTTTGATAAAACTATACTGGGGTGTTACTGTACCTTCCTGTTCCTGTAGTATGGTTCAAAGAGGGACAGAACAACAGAGTTTTTTAGTCTGAGTCTGTGTTTGTCTGGCTTGGGGCAGAGTCTCCCTCGCTGGCCTGACACAGACAAAAAGGGGGCTTAGCCTCCTTAGGTCACTACCGAAGGTTTCTTTGGATATGATTCCTTCTTTTGTGATCTACCAGACTAGTCCTTGTTGCTGTTCTCGGGGGAAGATAAGTTTCTTTCCCTGGGAGTAGCAACACCTTCCTTGCTTTGGTGCTCTGGGAGCTGGCAAGTATTGCTGGCCTTCCCCCTTAGATCTCCCTTAGGCTAAGATAAGTTTCTTGGCTGCGGGTGATCCATCACTAAAGCAAGGTCGGTAGGACCCTCTTGTCCCTTCCCTCTCTATCTCCGTAATGGCCTAGCCATTACAGTACTGTATGTCGTTCTACATCTGGACCTAGTATAGGTTAGGATGTGGAATTGACTCAGGCCCTTGCCGGCCGGCAGAGCTGCCGGCCGGCAAGGGCCTTATATTTTTGAGTGCTGCCCGGACCTCCCTTGGTCCCTCTTCCATGCCTGCCTGTAGAGCCAGACGGCATTGGTCAGGAAGCCTGAATTAGATTTTCCCCTTCCTTATATGCACTCTTTCGGATTGCCGGGCTCGGAGGTAGTGTACACTCTTATCCCGGCATCCATTCTATTTTTCTTCTAGTGCTGTACCCGACCCGGCTGCTGGCATATGAGACCGGCAGCCGGGCAGGTGTAGTCCTCTGGTTCTTTTGCTGCCGGCTGGCATCAGTCTTGTACCTTTGCCGTCCGGCTTATGTCAGCCCTTGTCTGCCGGTCACCAAGAGTTTGGCCGGTAGCTGGGTACTACCTTGTGTAGTTGCCGGCCGACATTGGCTGTTGCCGGCCGGCAATTGCTGCCGACCGGCACATGCATTTGAACCAAAGTGCTGCCGCCTTATAGCTGTTAAGTAGTATACTTTAAAGCTAGTTATGGTGTGTGCCGGCCGGCAAGTGCCGGCCGGCACGTATCCCCCTATACTGTACTAGTATTCTTCAGTATAACATATACAGTAAGAAGAGAACTATGGTAAGGGTGTTGGTACAGCACTGTGTGTTCTAACACTTTTGTGTTTTCTTGCACAGTCCTTTACTGTTGCCCTACAGATAGGAAAGTGAGTTCTTTCCTGTCTATTATCCAGGTTTTTAAAATCATTGCTTAGGTGTGAGCTCCACCTGTTTCCTCTGGAAACTTTGCATTGGTTACTCTAGAAGAGATTAACCATTTGATTTTATTATCTGGAAGGCTGCAGCAATGGGTTGTGAGGGAAACACAAGTATGTGTCTTTTCTTTCTGAATTGTTATGCTATACTATGCATATCCAGTGATACATAGTTCACTTGATACTCATGGAAATTTCTTCTCTTTACAGAAGGACACTCCGAAGTGCGGAAGTGCTTTCTGCAACGTCCGCAGCAAGAACCACTGCGGACATGAGTTTTGTAGGAGACACGCAGCATACGCTGTCTCCAAGGATGATCTCCGGTATTGGGACCCTCAGGTATGTACTGTGTGCACTAACCGGATTACTGAGACCTTTGATTCCCCTAAGACGGAGGAATCAAGGGATATAGCTAGGAAGAAGCTTCGTACCTGGGTAAGGGGCTTCCAAAAGAACACTTCTGGCCCTTATCTTCCAAGTGAGAAGATGAGGGCGTATCTTTTCCCTAAGGCATCAGCTGATGCAGTGATTCCCCAGCCTTAAGAGGAGATCCCCTAAGTTCAGATCCAGGTGGATGCTGAAGTCGCGGTCGCGATGCAAGACATCCAGTTAGATGACAGGATGTCTGATGTGGACGAGTGTCTGGAGGAAGACCTCCTGGCAGAAGCCCAGGATGAAGTTCAAGCCCCAGACGTTGTAGAGGTAGACGTCGACGAGGTGTCGGCTACTCCGGTTCAGATTCCGGAGCCTATTCCCTCAACATCGGCCGGTCTCCCAGTAGAGCTGGGACAGGTCTTCTCTTCTATTGTTGGAATGATCCAACAAATACAGAAGGAGAATCATGAGAAGGCGGCTGCAATGGAACTGCGAATGCAGTGCCTTGCAGAATCACATGGGCCCCAGAAAAAGCTCAATATTAAAGACCTTCCCTTGTGCTCAGCTGCTAACCCATGGAGGTATGCTGAGCACATGCCGATGACGACTGGAAAGATAGTCATCTCGGATAAGGAGGAGGTGGAATTCTGGCCAAGCAAGGCATCATATCCGGACTGTTATGTCCGGCTGAGGAAGGAACCAGCTTCAAAGGAGGAGACAGAGCCGAAGGAGGTCATAGTGATGGACCATGCTAAGGCTCAAGCTCTACTTTCATCCTCGATGAAAGAGAGGGGCTTCTCTAACTCAAAGGTAGCCGCATTGAACAGGAAGCTCCCTTCCTTTGTGTCCTCGCCTACTAGAGCCTTCCCCTTTTTACAGAAAGGGTTTCTGGCTGTACTAAAAGCAGTCGAGGCCGGCAAGCCTTGCCCCTCCCTAGAGGAGTGTAAACCCTTGTCGCTGGCCCTGCCTATGGACCACAAAGACTGGAAGGACGTCCATCTTACGTTCTCAGTTGGAAAGTTGGAGGCTGATATTGCCGGACGTCAGTTCGGCAAGGGCCTCCCTAAGCTGTCTGACTTTCTTTTGCGAAGAGAGTTCGATACAAAAGAAAGACTGACTGCCTCAATGTCTCTTCAGACTACTCTCGAGACGATGGCAAGTGACCCTAAGGTTCATGAAATGTTCATGGTAGTGGCCAAGACTCATCTGGCCACAGTGACGAAGGACCTTTATGGCTTCGTCAAGGCAAGGAGAGCTTGTAGGGAGTTCGTGTTTACCTCGGCTACGGTGAGGCACGAGCCAAGGAAACTAATCTCCTCCAACATTTGGGGCAAACACCTTTTCCCTACCGACTTGGTCAAAGAAGTTGTTGATAAGGCCGCCTTGGAGAATAGAAACCTTCTCCAGAAGTGGGGCCTGGCTATCAAAAGATAGTCTTCCCCGGATGAGGGTCCTCAACCAAAGAGGAAGACTATGAGGACTAGGCTACCGTCTCGGCCAGCCAAGCCTGTTAGACAGCAACAGCAACTGCAATTGCCATTGCCCCCAGTGCCCCAGATCGTGGCACAAACCCCGTCCACTTTTCAGTGGGTACCCCAGGCCGTGTCGACACAGTCCACGGCATTCACCCCAGCGTTCGAAGGGCAGTCTACTTCCTTTCGAGCAAAGCCTAGAGGAGCAGCCAGAGGCTCGTCTAGACGCCTCTCAAAGGGAAGGGGATTCAGGGGTGGTCGTGGTAAGGAAGGCAAGACCTCAGGACGGCAGTCCAAGTGAGGTGATACCGGTAGGAGGGAGACTTCTGAAATTTCGGGATCGGTGGACCTTCGATCCCTGGGCCCACAGCCTACTCAAGAATGGAATAGGCGGGAGCTGGTACAGCACTCCACCCACGTGCCTTCAGTTTTTCCAACACTCCACCCCCGTTATGGAGGAGTACGTTCAAGAACTGTTGGAGAAAAAAGGTGATCCGAAGGGTGAAACCCATCAATTTCTAAGGGAGGCTGTTTTGTTTTCCCAAGAAAGACTCGGAAAAGCTCAGAGTCATTCTGGACTTATCGCCACTCAACAAGTTCATAGTGAATTGCAAATTCAAAATGCTAACACTGCAACACATAAGGACCTTACTGCCCAAGAGGGCATATTCCGTCTCTATAGACTTGTCAGACGCCTATTGGCACATTCCAATTAGCCATCGACTCTCCCCCTACCTAGGGTTCAGGCTACAACAAAGACTATACGCCTTCGGAGCCATGCCATTCGGGCTAAACATAACCCCAAGGATTTTTACGAAGCTTGCGAGCGTAGCTCTCAAACAATTACGCCTAAAGGGAATTCAGGTAGTAGCCTACCTGAACGACTGGTTGGTGTGGGCAGCATCCGAGACAGAATGCTTGCAAGCTTCCAGTCAAGTGATCCAGTTCCTAGAGTACCTAGGCTTCAAGATCAACAAAAAAAAAAAAAAAAAAAAAAGGTCTCGACTTTCTTCATCTCAAAAGTTCCAGTGGCTGGGAATCCACTGGGACCTTTTTGTCACACCGTTTCTCCATCCCGGCGAAGAAAAGGAAGGAGATAGCGGGTTCTGTCAAGAGACTTCTAGATTCCGAAAGGATATCAAGACGCGAGCAGGAGAGGGTACTGCGCTCTCTCCAGTTTGCTTCGGTGACAGACCCAGTGCTAAGAGCACAGCTAAAGGATGCAATCGGAGTTTGGAGAAGTTATGCATCAAACGCGCGAAGAGATCTGAGAAGACCAGCCGCTTCGGCTAAGTACTCTTCTCAGGCCTTGGTCCCAAGCCAGACATCTAAAGAAGTCGGTTCTTCTTCAGCCACCTCCCCCGTCGGTGACGATTCACTCAGACGCCTCGAAGGAGGGATGGGGAGGTCACTCTCATCGGAAAAAAGTCCAGGGGACTTGGTCCAAGCTATTCAAGACCTTTCACATAAAACTTTCTAGAAGCTTGGGCAGTGCTCCTTACCTTAAAGAAAGTCTCCCCGCGTCACTTGATCCACATAAGGTTGGTGATGGACAGCGAGGTAGTTGTGAGATACTTGAATCGACAAGGATCGAGGTCACCACCTCTCAACCAGGTGATGTTGGCCATCTTCCGATTGGCGGAAAAGAAGAAGTGGTACCTGTCGGCAGTTCACCTTCAAGGAGTCCGCAATGTGACAGCGGACGCTCTATCCAGGTTCACACCGATAGAGTCGGAATGGTCCTTAGACGCAGGATCATTCTCCTTCATTCTGAATCAGTCCCAGAACTGCAGATAGACCTCTTTGCGACGAAAGACAACAAGAAGTTGCCCCTGTACGTGCCCCGTACGAGGACCCCTTAGCGGAAGCAGTGGACGTGATGTCCCTCGACTGGAACAGATGGTCCAAGATTTATCTGTTCCCTCTTCACAACCTTCTGTTGAGGGTCCTCAACAAACTGAGATCCTTCAAGGGGTAGCGGCAATAGTGGCCCACAAGTGGCCGAACAGCGTGTGGTTCCTCCTGGCATTGGAACTGTAGCTGAAGTTTGTACCGCTACCAGATCCAGTTCTGACCCAGCGAGTCCAGAAGTCAACTGTCTGCGCTTCATTACAGAAAACCTGGACCCTACAGCTCATGATTTTCTCTCCCTAGCGGTGAGAAAGCGTTTCGGGATTTCGAAAGCCAGCATAGACTTCCTTGAGGAATATAAGTGCAAATCTACTAGAAGGCAATATGAGTCATCTTGGAGAAAATGGGTGGCCTTTTGTCAAGGCGAAGAATCCGCAGGAGATCTTGACAGACTTCTGCTTACCTTTCTTCTCCACCTCCATGGTCAAGGATTGGCAGCTAACACGATTTCACCGTCTAAGTCTGCTTTGACAAGACCCATTCTATATGCCTTCCAGGTCGACCTAGGTAACGAGATCTTTAATAAAGTCCCGAAAGCCTGTGCTAGGCTCAGACCTTCAGCACCTCCAAAGCCCATTTCATGGTCTTTAGACAAGTTCTTCATTTCGCTTCTCTGTTGAGCAATGAAGAGTGTGCGTTAAAGGATTTGACACAAAAAGTTATTTTCCTATTTTGCACTCGCGTCCGGGGCCAGGGTTAGTGAGATTGTAGCCTCTCGAGAGAGGCAAGTCGTGTTCAGTTCCTGGTTGGGGGAGAACTGAACCTGTTTCCGGATCCTACGTTTCTCGCCAAGAATGAGTTACCCACCAACAGGTGGGGTCCCTGGAGAATCTGCCCTCTGAAAGAAGATGCATCTCTATGTCCAGTAGAATGCCTAAAGGTCTATCTTCATAGAACTTCAAACTTCAAGGGTGGTCAACTATTCAGGGGAGAAACATCAGGCTCAAATTTATCTCTGAATCAACTCAGAGCGAAAATCACTTATTTTATTCGCAGAGCGGATCCTGACAATACACCCGCAGGTCACGATCCGAGGAAAGTTGCCTCATCCTTAAATTTCTTTAATTGTATGGATTTTGAACATCTCCGTTCATACACTGGCTGGAAGTCTTCCAGAGTGTTCTTTCGCCACTATGCGAAGCAAGTAGAGGAACTAAAGAGATCTGTGGTAGCAGTGGGTCGCGGTGTTAACCCTACTGTTTAACTCTGCGAGGAACAGTGGTCTTAATTGGGACGATTAATTCCAGGGTGAGTGTGTAGTTACATACTGTACTACAAACTAAGTGAGGGCACTGTGTTGCCCATGTAGACTGTTCCATTTCCGAAGGTGAACCTAGCATAAGTGCAGACATGTGTGCCGAGCGTTTCTAACGCTAATGTCATTGATTTGTAATACAGACTTTTATGACTTTGATACCTCAGTATCTTAAAAGTGGCATTTAATGTTTTTCTTTCAGACAAACAAGCTCTGTTTACTATCATACTTATGCTTAAAGTTTTGGGTTATCCTCTTCTTATGTATATATATATATATATATATATATATATATATATATATATATATATATATATATATATATATATATATATATATATATATATAATTGTGGTTAACCTGTCTATTTATTGCCTGTCAATAAACTGGTTCTTGAGAACCTTGCGTCTCCTTCACCTGTGTCAATTTATTGGTATAATTGAGCATTCATTCTATGTACCTTATCTGGGATAATTCTAATAGAATTGTTCCTTTATGCAAGCTATGTTGCATTGGTTTTCCTCCTATACGGATATAAAACCTTTGTCCAATACAAGTATTGTGCGGAGAACTGGTCGATATTTCATATTGACGCAGTGGTTCTTTACAAACTATGCTTTACTTAATATAGGGCGAGACCACTATATTAGCTTGCCTGGTATTCATACATAGGTATATGTACTCTTCGAGACTTTTCCAGAGTCTAGTAGGACTCTTCCCTGTAGGGGGCAGGAAGCTCTAACATGGTTTATAGTTAGTTGAAAAGATGTATAACGGTAACATCTTAGGTCTCTAGGTCTAGTCGACCGGGAAAAACTACATCCGGGGAGTACGGCACGTTCTGAGAATCCACAGATACAGTAATGCTCTGGTACACTTCCATCAGGACGACATGGCTTGAGCCCAAAAAACGGATTTTGAGCGAAGCGAAAAATCTATTTTTGGGTGAGATGGCCATGTCGTCCTGATGGACCAGCCCTTGCCTTTCTAAGAAAGGGCTGTAGGACCCCTCCCTACATACAGTATCTGTAGCACCTCGTGTACGTTACAAGGAATACAGATGGCGCCAGGATTGGCGCCAGGCACGCATACGAATCGCAGGATAGGGAAGCCTTGGGAGCGGCTCCCCTTTTTCTTTCCCGAATTCGTTTCTTGCCAATCCCTCCTACGAGACGAAATCTCTGTCCAGGATGCAGATTGCCATGTGGCGTGTCAAGAATACGTCTTCTGATATGTCGCGATATCCCTTTCACGAGGGATACTCGCTCTAGGAGTTAGAATTCTGGTACCTTAAGGTAAATTCTCTGGGAATATCGCCGTAGTTGTAATATACACTAGGAAGCTACCCTATAGGAACTTCCATCAGGACGACATGGCCATTTCACCCAAAAATAGATTTTTCGCTTCGCTCAAAATCCGTTATATATATATATATATATATATATATATATATATATATATATATATATATATATATATATATATATATATATATACATATATACATATATATATATATGTATATATACATACATACATACATAAAGTATATATCACATGCCGGTGTCAATGACCTTTGATATCAATCAGGATACCAGAAAACTTTAAATCAATCAAGTATATATCATGTGCATACACACACATATATATGTATGGAGATAAGTATATATATATATATATATATATATATATATATATATATATATATATATATATATATATATACAAATCAACAACAACAACAACAGCAACAGCAACAACAATAAGAACAAATGCAACCGTTTCTATTCCACTGTGAGACAAAGCCCTCAGATATGTAAATTCACGTTTGTGGCTTGGCCCGTTTTCATCACTGGTTTCCTAGATCGTTAATCACTCGTGTTCTCTTTCTTTTCCTGCTTCGCTTGCAATCTTTAGGGACCCATTCTGCTCTTCTTTGTGTTCTTTTAATATCTCTCATTCTCATTATATGGCCTGCCCTTGTCTAATTCTTACATGTAGTTAGAATATCCTTTAATTCAGTTTGCTCTCGTACCTATGATGCTCTTTTTTTTGTCACTTAGTATTATCCCCATCAATATTCTTGAAATAGATCTTTGAGTTGTAACTAGCTTAAGTTTTATGTTTTTCTTAAAGCTCAAAATTTGAGGCATAAGGTGATGATGGCAAGAAACTGATTGAATATTTTCATTTTTAGAGAGAGTGGTATTTTAATTTTCACAATTGCATATTGTTTCCTTAAAGATCTCCATCCCATGTTTAACCTTCGTTTAATTTCGGTTTTATATACAGGGGGAACACATACTCTCTGTCATAAGTACATATATTTATCAAGAATCTCTAAAAGTGTGTCCGTTGGGGAAGCCAGCTTAAGTATTGCCCGAAGGAATTACAGTTAGTGATGTTCTGCCGGTTGTTGGTATTAGAAAATCTTATGGTTATTGGTCCTATTTGCAGTTCCTGGTAATTAGTGCCACCATCCATACATCAATGTTTTAATAAAGTTTTTTTTTTTTTTTTTTTTCTAATTACGGTTATCGTGTCTGCATTCTGCAAGCCAGGAAAATTATTAGGCCTTTTTCTTTGTTATATACACTATTGAAAAAAACCTTAATTTTAATCGGACATTTTCCGTAAAAATATACTGTTCTCAGCCGTATTTCAGTAAAATACAGGCGTCCGTAATTTTAACTAAATTTATTATTATTATCTTTTACGGGTTGTTGACCATAAAATCACTCCTTTACATCCATATATCCGTTTTTAAAACGGCAAATGCTGGGGAACATTTATTCCAGGAGTTTTACCGATTTTTTTACAGCAAATTTTTAACAGTGTAGAATTCGGCATGACAACACTTTATTACATCTCACTCAGCTTTTAATCGGATAACCAGAAAAGTTTAACTACATACAAGTGCTACCTATTATCCTCAGAGGAACAGAGGCTGACTTGGATCTTTGAGAACATTGCTGAAATAATCAATCAGATAGTTGCTTTCTTCCTTATATTGCTTGAGGGTTCACACAGCCGCACTATTCTCTCTTCATTGTTTATCTATAACAGATCTAATTTAATGTCGTTACTGAGCTTGAGATATTTTATATTGTTATTCATTACTTCTTGTAGACTATAGAGTTTATTTATTTCCTTATTCCCTTTTTTCACTGGGCTGTTTTCCTTGTTGGAGCCCTCGGCCTTATAAGATCCTGCTTTTCCAACTAGGGTTGTAGTATAGCAAGAAATAATAATAATAATAATAATAATAATAATAATAATAATAATAATAATAATAATAATAATAATATATCCTTGGGTTGCTAAGATCATGCAAGTAATTAGAGTTCCTTTCTTATGGTCTTATCTCTTTAGCCCATGTAATCCTAATTTACCAATGTACCCGCCAAAAAAAGAAAAAGAAAAAAAAAAAAAAATGACCTGCTGACGAAACTTTTAAGTTTGATGATGAGTCACACCTCCAAACCTTGATATCTTTGAGCAGATCCAGTAATCCCTACTACAGTAACTACATAAAAAAGGTGATATTTTACAACCTCTGACGATATGTGTATGGATACTCTGTTAGATCTTAACATTTAAAAAAATCGTAGATACCTGGCAACATTTGTTCTAGGATTTTTACCGTTTTAAAACGGATATATTGACGCAAAGGAGGGATATTACGGTCATCAACCCGTAGAAGATAATAAAAAAGTAAGGTAAAATCACGGTCCCCTGAAATTTACTGAAGTCATCAACGCGTAGAAGATAATAAAAAAGTAAGGTAAAATCACGGTCCCCTGAAATTTACTGAAGTATGGACGCGAACAGTATATTTCCCGAAGGATTTCCAATCAATTATTATCATTATTTTTTTTTTTTTAGTGAAAAAACCTACTGTATATGCGCGTACTATTTACTAATTTTCCTCAAATAGGAAATGCACTGAATATATCAAATCTTCGTTATAACTAAAGGAATATACATACCCTGTAAATGTAAATGATTACAATAGAGCATTTTCTCATGTTACGTTCTTGAGCACTGCGTAATTTCAAAGCTTCGAAATCTATTCTTTAAAAAAAAAAAAAAAAAAAAAAAAAAAAAAAAAAAAAAAAAAAACCGGTTTAGCCACTGCTATCTACATAAGTCCTACCAGTTTAGTGATTTGTTTAGATAGACTTTGAATCGGAGCATTAAAAAGATTAAAAAAAACATTGTACCTATCCCGAGAGAGCCATATGTGAAAGACTCAAGTTTGCAACACAACCAAGAGATTCTCTTCATCACCTAAGTGATTGTAAACACTGGAGACATTAAAAAATGATAATGTAAACTTGCCCATCAAATTATATCGTGTGGCGCCCATATACTATATGTTTCCAGACAAGAATATGCTTTCTTTTCATCGTTATACAATTATTTTCATGTTTTATGCAGTTATTTACGTGTTTTTATGCAATTACTCACGTGTTTTTATGCAATTATTTACATATTTTATGCAGTTATTTACGTGTTTTTATGCAATTTTTTACGTGTTTTTATGCAATTATTTACGTGTTTTATGCAAATATTTACGTGATTTTATGCATTTATTTACGAGTTTTTATGCAATTATTTACGAGTTTTTATGCAATTATTTATATCTTTTTTTTTTAATTTTTAATATTTATATTGTTTAAATAATTGTATGAAAAACACGTGAATAGTTACATAAAACACGTAAATAACTGCATAATAAACACGTAAATAATTGCATAAAAACATGTAAATAATTGCAAGAAAAAAAGAGAAAAAACAAGCATTAATAATCAGGTTTCTCCAATCAAATATTGCTCGAAGAGGACAGACATGTTATACCATTTTCAATCCGCCATGGGTATGACAACTCTGCGCCTCCATGATTAGATTTCTCGGTATTACAAGGGGCGTGCTTCCAGTGTGCTTCCAGTGTGCTTCCAGGAAGTGAAGAATGCAATTCTGAGAATACCAGCTCTTATTCGAAACAGAGGCTATCTATGCTATACCCTTATTCTATGTAACCCTTATCAGAAGCATTGCACTCGGGCTCACTATTGTATCTTATTTCTCTTCCTCTTGTTATTTTAAAGTTTTTATAGTTTATATATGAAATATTTATTTTAAAGATGTTACTGTTCTTGAAATATTTTATTTTAATTGTTAAATACTTGTAGTTTCCTTATTTCCTTTCCTCACTGGGCTATTTTTCCTGTTGGAGCCCTCGGGCTTAGAGCATTCTGCTTTTTCTACTAGGATTGTAGCTTAGAAAGTAATAATAATGATAATTTCATCTAAAGATCAATATAAAAAAACTTCTTGACTGGGCACTGTTAAAAATTTGCCATAAATAAAATGGTAAACATCCTGGAATAAATGTTGACAGTCATTTACCGGTTTAAAAAACGGAGATATTGACATAAAGGAGTGATATTACAGACAACAATCCGTAAAAGATAATAACAAAGTAGGGTAAAAATATGGTCGCCATTATTTTACTAAAATACGGCTGAGAGCAGTATATTTTTACGGTGAATTTACGATTAAAATTACAGTTTTTATTAACTAGGGTTGTAGCTTAGAAAGTAATAATAATAATAATTACATCTAAAGATCAATATGAAGAATTTTCTTAACTGTGACGCCCATGTCCACAAATGCATTTTCCCCTTGATGATATATGAAAATGTCCGATGAACCTTGGAAATACTCGAGACTCTACACGCCTTGTGGTCGTGGATCAATAGTCACTTGGCGCCTCACAGGTAAGATGTCCCTGGAGCGTTACAGATCAACATTGGCAGCGTCATATATCTGTCCCATCCAGAAAACTCAGCAAAAGAAACTATAGTCAATTCCTTTTAGCGAGGCAGATTTGCATCGACTCGCAGCGGTGCCCTTTTAGCTCGGAAAAATTTCCTGTTCGTGATTAGTTAGTTAAGATAATTCTAACCAATCAGATAGCCGGAAAGTTTTCCGAGCTAAAAGGGTACCCCTGCAAGTCAGTGTAAATCTGCCTCATTAAAAAGAATTAACAATAGATTCTCTCATTAACCAGTCTGCTCTTTTGCTACACCGTGTTTATGAGGGAGGAAGTGATATTTTCTGTCCGATCCACAAAACTTAACAAAACAAGATACATTGTTAGAAAAAACCGTAATTTCAATCTGAAATTCTCCGTAAATAACTACTGTTCTCAACCGTATTTCAGTAAAATACACGCGACCGTAATTTTACCTTACTTTGTTATTAGTATCTTTTACGGGTTGGTGACCGTAGTATCACGCTTTTACGTCAATATATCCGTTTTTAAAACGGTACAAATCCTGAAATACATATTGCCAGACACTTACCCTTTTTTAATGCTATTTTTGAAGTGTAGAGTCATTCACATTAACCAGTCTGCTCTCTTACATACTCTATCTATAAGAGAGAAAGGGATACTTGATAATTGAGCCTTTACTGTGGCCGAAATATTTGTTATTTTTCATCACTCTTTTGCTAAACCGTGTTTATATCTATAAGAGATGATGTGATATTTGGTGAAAATGAACTTTTACTATGCCCGAGATATTCATGTTATTTTGTATCACTTATCTTCCCTAAAGTCTATGTAAAGTATTACTATCCACTACTCATATTAATCTTAGAACATTGAGAAAATTAGACATAAATATATAAAGATGATAGTGATATTGGTCTATCAAGCAGGACAATGCCCTACAGACTGACCATCTATACATATGATCAACGCCCAAGCCCTCTCTCCACCCAAGCTACGACCAAGGAAGCCCAGGCAATGACTGCTGATGACTTAGCAGATAGACTTATAGGATCCCTCAAACCACCCATTCTTAGCTTACAAGGATGGTGAGGTTGCAACGACTAAAGATTCTAACAAGCTTGAGCTTGACTCGAACCTAAGTCTAGCGTGCATCAATCTGGGACGTTACTACATCGACCACCAGAACTTAGACTTTTTAAGAATCATATTCTTATCTCGTTCACAAATATAAAAACTTCTTAATTGCCTATGTCTCTATTTAATCACTAAGAACATTACTTGTCTCTTAGTCTTCTTTTTTTGGGTGGGGAGGGGCATATAAAATAATAGGAAATAGGAAAATGGAGAGTAATTATCACGTCGAGAAAAAAAAAAAAACCTACTAGAATATAAGATATCAGTATAGCTTTTTTTCGAAGGAAACTACAGAGCAACAATGGAATCATCAAATAATCTGTTGCAGAAATATATGTTCGAGATTCTTACCTTGTTCACACACATATACAAAAACTCCTGAAGTGTCACTATATATCAATTAATAAAAAAGCCTTTCTTGCAACTTAGCCCTCTTTTTGGGGGGAGAGGGGTATATAAGTAATAGGAATCAAGGAAATGAAAATAAACAAACAAGAAAACAAGACCAGAAAATAAGATATCAGTATAGCTTTTTTTTCCAAGGAAAACACAGAGCAACAAATGTAATAGAAGCCACTATATATCTATTCAATTAATAAAAAACCTTTCTTGCAACTTAGCTCTCTTTATGGGGGGAGAGGGGTATGTAAATAATAAGAATCAAGAAAATGAAAAAAAAAAAAAAAAACAAGAAAACAAGACCAGAAAGTAAGATATCAGTATAGCTTTTGTCGAAGGAAAACACAGAGCAACACAAGAAACATCAAATACGCTGTCGCAGAAATGTATCAACAAAATCTGCCAGAGACTGAATTCAATTCTATTCCCGATCACTAATGCACCAGAAGGGAGGTGTAACTCCCAAGTGAGATGGGGCAGCACTTTGTAATTCTGTATAAGAAGGAATCCAGTAATCCAGTAATCCAGTAATCCAGGACCGTCGAAGATTACATGAATAACCCATAAAACTATAATTTCCCAAATGACAGCCATTGACACGCAGACAGAATACATTATCAGTATTGGTATTTGGGAAAATAATCCAAATTCGTATTTCTCATAAAGTGTATAGAAATTATTTCTCATTAAGTGTATAGAAATTATTTCTCATAAAGTGTATAGAAATTATTTCTCATAAAGTGTATAGAAATTATTTCTCATAAAGTGTATAGAAATTATCTCTCATATGAATGGGGATTATCTAAAATTTTCTAATTTATCTTATATTGAGTCTCATTATTATTACTGTAATGGAATTTGCTAATATGTCAATATTTTGCTGAAAAGGAGAAGAAAAACGTAAGTAAAACAATAATTCTTTTGAAAGCTTATAATGTCTTTAATGTGTTCCCAAATAAGGGATATTTGCTGGAATCCAGAGTTTATTGCATTCCTTTATATAATTTAATATTGGTAATAGATATCATGTTCATGTATTTTTGTTTCAGATCTTTGTTTGTTTACGATGTTACTTTATAACTGTCTGAAGCGAA
>NC_090740.1:122410737-122413237 GCF_036898095.1 Palaemon carinicauda | reverse complement strand
AAATGTTTATGACACATTCCTATAACTGATTAATTACACTTTGATACAAAAATTCACCAAAGTCAATATGAATATTATAGATAAATCTGATAATCTCTTTAATCAATCATTTTTCCAATTGCTACTTTTAGGGAACGAAAATGTTTTAACACTCAAATCTACAATGACTTCCAAAAATATATATCATATTTGAAGAAAAATGCATAATAATTTGATATCCAGTTTGGATATCAGTAGAAACAATTATCATTCTAAGTGTGATGTTACAGAAAGAAAACTGAAATTAGGATGGAATTAGAATTGAGTAAAATTAGAACTGCAATCGACTAAAAAGAAGGGCTCTTTACAATTACACGTTATTCGAAGATTACTTCCCCTTTGAACTAAATTATCTGTTTTAATGTGGTTAATGTTTTTAAAATAGTTTATTTCAATTGTTCCTTACTTGTTATATCGTTTATTTATTTCCTTAATTACTTTCCTCACTGGGCTATTTTTCCCTGTCGGAGCCCTTGGTCTTATAGCATCTTGCTTTTCCAACTGGGGTTGTAGCTTAGTTAGTAGTAGTAATAATAATAATAATAATAATAATAATAATGATGATGATGATGATGATAATAATAATAATAATGATGATAATAATAATAATAATAATAATAATAATAATAATAATAATAATATTATTATTATCATTATTATTATTATTATTATTATTATTATTATTATTATTATTATTATTATTATTATTATTATTATTATTATTATTATTATTATCAAACATACCAAAATATACATTGTTTAAATCTATAGCTTCAAGGTATAATTAATCAACATTGTGTTGGGATTTTGATCAAAATTCTTGACATAATCTAGGTATAATTTGTTTATTAATTATTGCTTATCAAAATTTAATATTGTATCAATGATATCAATGGAAATTGAAGAAATAGAATTAATTTGACAGATATATAGAGAAAAATTTATACAGAGAGATAGACAGAACTAGATTAAGGAAATTGACGGCCCAAACCGTGGACCTGGAGCTTAAGGAGCCTGTACACGTTAAAAAAAAAAAAACATCAAAATTTTGATATAAAAATTTTGATGCAAAATCTGAATGTGTGTAGGATGTTTTGATGTCAAAAAAAAAAAAAAAAAAAAAAAAAAAAAAAAAAAGATTTGAAGCAAAATTTTGACATCAAAACGTCTTACACACTCAAATTTTGCATCAAAATTTTGATATCGAAATTTTGATGCAAAAGTTTGACGCTTTTTTTAACGTGTTTGGGACCCTTTAGATAGATAGCTAGATAGATAGATAGATAGACAACCCACGTCAAGAACGTCAAACCTAGATAGATAGATAGACAGATAGATAGAGAAAAAAAAGGGGCGTGAGAAAGGTAGCGTTTCAAAATCCATTTTTCTGGAAATAGATAGAGAGGCAGATTGATAGATGAAGGTCCAATTACATGACACGTTTTCATACCGTGTCGAGTTGCCCATTTACTAATTACCCCGCAAATTATCGGTTGTCTGCTCCCTCTCTTCAATAACATCTCATTATATGAGTGCACGCTGATGTTGATGAGAAGGAACATATTTCATGGTTGAAAAGAATATGTCTATGATTAAAATAATTACGTTTTTTTTTTTTTTTTTTTTTTTTTTTTATATTTTTATTGTTCATTTAAGTTGAACAGGCTGACATAAATCTTTCTATAGTTTATAGATGACATATCTGTTTTCATGTTGTTGCTGTTTTTAGAATAACTTATTGTTAGTTTTTTCTCATCGTTTATTCATTTCCTTATTCCCTTTCCTCACTGAGCTATTTTTCTCTGTTGGAGCCCTTGGGCTTATAGCATCTTGCTTTTCCAACTAGGGTTGTAGATTGGCTAGTAATAATAATGATAATAATATCATAGAATGATATGTATTTTCGATCTATCTTTATAGAAATGTAAAATTCCCAAGTGTTTAAATAATCCATGTATATATATATATATATATATATATATATATATATATATATATATATATATATATATATATATATATATATATATATATATATATATATACATATATATATATATATATATATATATATATATATATATATATATATATATATGCACTCAGAAAATTTTATCAAATTATTGTAGACTTGACTTGGAATCGCGCACGGTTTACTGTCTACTAATACGTTACCAGGACGCATATAAATGGTTTATTCATATTTCAACATGGTGCAATAAGATAATGAACTAAGTAACGTCTTTGGTAACCACACATGGTAACTACTGACTTTGTGAAACATCACATTTAGAAGTCTAACGACAGCAGTTTACTGGATCTCTTTGGATGAAGAAGTTAACACAGTTACAAACAATATAAATTTTAATTTTGCTATTCATAGCTGGGCTAATATCTGGTAGTCTGTGTTTACTCATTTTCTCTTTAACAAGTACAGTCAACTCCATTGCAAATTAATCTT
>NC_090740.1:122403237-122405737 GCF_036898095.1 Palaemon carinicauda | reverse complement strand
ACCGTCATCAGCTGACATCTTCGGACTTAATGTGAAATTGCAAATACGAGAATAATTCTATTTTCATATTTTAACCGAGTCTAAGTCAAATCTTTTACTTTCATGGCTATAATGCGCTTACAAACACCACACATATACTCTGTATATATATATATATATATATATATATATATATATATATATATATATATATATATATATATATACATATATATATATATATATATATATATATATATATATATATATATATATATATATATACAGTATACTGTATACATATACATATATCTATATATATATATATATATATATATATATATATATATATATATATATATATATATATATATACATATGTATATATATATACTGTATATGCATATATATACGCACATACACACACACACACACACATATCTAATCAACTGCGTGATTAGGAAAATCATTCCACAACTTGGTCACAGCTGGAATAAAATTTCTAGAATGCTGTGCAGTATTGAGCTTCATCATACTGAAGGCCTGATTATTAGAATTAAGTTCATACCTTGAATTTCGAACAGGATGTTACTTTCAGGGAAGATCAGAATGCCAACGATGGTTGGAATTATGATAAATCTTATGCAACATATATATATATGCATATATATATATATATATATATATATATATATATATATATATATATATATATATATATATATATATATATAATTATGTACAGCAAACTGAATAAACGTGGGTTTAAAGTTTAAAGGCCGCTCATGAATGGCAGAGACATGGGACAGTCACATTGCCCTATCAAGCAGGACAATGCTCTAGAGACTGACCATATTACATATGAACAGCGTCCAAGCCCCTCTCCACACAGGCTAGGACAGAGGTCCCGGCAATGGCTGCTGATGACTCAGCAGAAAGACCTATTATTACTATTATTATTACTAGCGAAGCTACAACACTAGTCGGAAAAGCACGATGCTATAAGCCCAAGGGCTCCAATAGGGAAAAATAACTCAGTGAGGAAAGGAAATAAGGAAATAAATAAATGATGGGAACAAACTAACAATTCATTCTAAAAACAGTAACAACGTCAAAATAGATGTCATATATAAACTATTAACAACGTCAAAAACAGATATGTCATATATAAACTATAAAAAGTCTCATGTCAGCCTGGTCAACATAAAAACATTTCCTCCAACTTTGAACTTTTGAAATTCTACTGATTCAACTACACGATGAGGAAGATCATTCCACAACTTGGTAACCGCTGGAATAAAACTTCTAGAATACTGCGTAGTATTGAGCCTCATGATGTAGAATCCCTGGCTATTAGAATCAACTGCCTGCCTAGTATTACGAACAGGATAGAGTTGTCCAGGGAGATCTGAATGTAAAGGATGGTCAGAGTTATGACAAATCTTATGCAACATGCATAATGAACTAATTGAACGACGGTGCCAGAGATTAATATCTAGATCACGAATAAGAAATTTAATAGACCATAAGTTTCTGTCCAACAAATTAAGATGATTTTCAGCACCTCTACCAAACCCCCCATCCTTAGCTCACAAGAATGGTGAGGTTGCAGCGTCCAAAAGAACTGACGAGTTTGAGCCTGGTAATCACCAGGCAAGGACTCTACCACCAGGCCACCACAGCCAACCACCAGAGATTATTTTCTCTATATGTATAATTTTTAGATATCTTAAAAATACTGTTAGAAAGACGTGAACAGTTACAGCCTCATTTTATTGCATAAAAATGACTTTGGCAAATTGAAAATAGAGAAATACAGTTGAATGGTTACCATAACAAAAGTTGATCTACCTAATACAAATATACACAAAGATAGTCAACTGTAGCAAGTTTTAGATACATAATTATTGAAAGGTGAAGGAAATATGACAATTGATTATTATGTATTTTGTATACCTAACGCCAGAGGGGAAATGGAGAAACACTATTATTTGGAATATTTTGTGTAAGGTTTATAAAAAGTATTCATCATCATCATCATCATCACCATTACTACTACTACTATTACTGCTGCTGCTACTACTACTACTACTATTACTACTACTACTACTACTAGTTAAGCTACAACCTTGTTAGGAAAATCGAAATGGCACGGAGCAGGGAAAAGAAGAGTAGAAGATGGATTGACAAGCTAAGAAAATTCGTCGGTATAGACTGCCATAAACAGATGCTTGAAAAGGGATATGTCTAAGGTTTTGGTCCTGCAATGGAGTAGCAATGGGTGGTGAGATACACACGTACGCGCACGCACACACATATATATGTATATATATTATATATATATATTATATATTATACACACACACATATATATATACATATATATATATATATATATATATATATATATATATATATATATATATATATATATATATATATATATGTATACTCACACACACACACACACACACACACACATATATATATATATATATATATATATATATATATATATATA
>NC_090740.1:122395737-122398237 GCF_036898095.1 Palaemon carinicauda | reverse complement strand
AAGTGTAGGGATTAGGATAGGCTTGGAGGTGAGCTTGTAGAGAGAGAGAGAGAGAGAGAGAAGAGAGAGAGAGAGAGAGAGAGAGAGAGAGAGAGAGAGAGAGAGAGGTTTAAAATACGGGACATTAGGATGTTTCAAGTTTTTTTGGTTATCAATTTAATGTAACACAACAATGTATTTATCAATTAAATCTAACTGATAAAAGGAACAGTATATGCAAGTATGAATTATGGGAGTTCTTACTACAATCTGTACTTATTGCAATGTTGTTATGTCCATAAAATACTAGTACTTCTAAATATTCTTTTTTTTAAGCAGAGTTATTACCGTTAACTTTAAGGATATTACGTAAGATACATAAATGTTAATAATTTACAGAAAATTTTAATCTTATTTGTAATCTTCCAAAACACCAAAATGTTTTTATAAAACCTTTATCGCTATAAAAAATTACATATATATAAATAATGTAGACAGATAGATAAGGGTGACATTGTTAGAAATTTGCTCTTAGAAAAGGGCAAATGTCTAGCAACATTTATTTCAGGATTTTTACCATTTTACAAAATGGATATATTAACGTAAAAGGGATATTATAGCCACCAACCCGTAAAAGATAATAACAAAGTAGGCTAAAAATTACGGTCGTTTGTATTTTACAGTAATACGGTTAAGAACAGTATATTTTCACGGAGAATTTCCTATTAAAATTACGGTTTTTTTTTCTAACAGTTTATCTAATCAAATACTAAAAAAAAATATCAGTAAGTTAAACCATAAAATATATACTAGAAGATAGCGACAGGAAGATATATGTGAGCTTTAAAAATAATTTCTCATGGACCACAAATATGTTAAACAGGTTAAATTATAAAGCAATCTCTCACACTACATCACAGTCACCATCAGCTAATTGCACTACTAATTACCAGGTGTCCAACCCCGTTTCTCAATTTCACTTCATTATAACCGGACATGATTGCAACGTGAGCTTAATGAAACAGAAAATATTTCATGTTTAATGATACACTGATGAAGAGCGAAAATGATACGCCTTAGGCAATTAGACTTTTTAATATGTTTCAATGATGTAATCAGCTACATAATGTCATATATCTACAGCTCTTCCGTGGGCAGAAACAGAATTATTATTATTATTATTACTTTCTGAGCTACAACCCTAGTTGGAAAAGCAGAATGCTATAAGCCCGAGGGCTCCAACATCGAAAATAGCCCAGCTAGGAAAGTAAATAAGGAAACTACAAGAAAAGCATTTAATACTTGATATAACACATTTTAATAACAGCAATAACATTAAAATAAATATTTTATATATAAACTATAACAACTTAAGAATTAATTTTTTATTTCACGTATTTTGTTACGAAGTCCTACATAAGCTTTTTAAGAGTGTTATATAATCCATACGAGATATGAACAAGGGCTTATGTAAATCTTTTTTATATTTTTATGAGGTATTGCGTCACATATGTGAGAAAATACACAATTCTTATATTTGCCACGTGTTTTGGAAGGTTCTTGAAAACCTTAGTGTTAGATCTTATCTTTTTTTTTATTTCGAGGGACAAAGGGTGGGCAGTGCTAGCAGAGAAAGAGTCGACCTGCGGTTGCGCTAGAACACACCCGAAAGAGCAATTTTTGGCAACCTAACGCCCTTAGGCCAACCCCCAAGCTTGCAGATCTCGGACCTAGAATCTTCTGGAAGTAGCTAATTCATTTATATGTGACCCCCAGGGGTGCATAGCAGCAGAAGAGAAACAGCTGTCATGTGAAAGAGCCAAAGTGACCCCGTTCTCTCTTTCTTCAAGTGTCTTTAGTGTTTCCTCTCTAAAGTGATTTTGTACCCTAAAGTAAATCGTGTGTTGAAACGATACGAAAGAGGAAAAATGTGATTCTAATTCCATTGCATTGTGGTGAGTTTTGGCATTGTGTAAATTTTTTGTAACTGGCCCTGAGCTAGTAAATGTGTGAAGTTAGTAAGTTTATCAGTTAATATATGTACTCTCTATAAGAGTTTAAAGATTAGAGTGTAATTATTTCTTATGTCTTAGTCTAAGGTTTATTCAGATTTAATGTTTCGAGTCAAATGATTATATAATTTTCAGTGTAACATTTCTTTTGTCTTAATCTAAGTTTTCTTCAGACTTAATATTTCGAGTAATTTATTCTCTTTATAAAAATTCTTTCAAAGTGTTGTAATTTATATAGATTATATTGATCTTTGTAAAGAGTATATTACTTCAACCACCTGTGTTTATTTCATTCTCGCTTGTATCCTGTTAATGAATGAAAGAAAGTGGTTCTAAATCATTCTTAAGAATAAGTACCCAATTTTGTTTTGAGAGTACATAAGAACCCTTTGGATATCCAGTGTTTTATATATTGTTGTCTGGGAGTTATATAATTGTCTCAGAGTTCGGGTATTAATATTTTCAAGTGTAACAGATTTAATGTAAAAACAAACAGGTGAGTTTGGAAC
>NC_090740.1:122372041-122382041 GCF_036898095.1 Palaemon carinicauda | reverse complement strand
TTAATGTTATTATTCTTAAACTTTTCTCATAATATATTTCCTTATAATAATAATAATAATAATAATAATAATAATAATAATAATAATAATAATAATAATAATAATAATAATAATAATAATAATAATAAATGGCTGACCTGGGTTTTATAAAATAGATTTGGTAATACGGAACATTTTTGGGCGAATTATTGTGATAATTCATAGTTTCATTGTTTAATTATTGTTTATTTGGTAATATTCCTGGGAACGTGTATAGTTATATTTTGTTGGAAAATGAAAGAGATGACAAGAGATTTTTTAAATAAGGAGAGCGTGTATCTCACGTGCTTGCTATTTGATAGATTTTTAAGAGATTTTTGACTGAGTGAGAATTTTTGAGACTGCTTATGGTGAGATTGATATATAGGCAATGTGGAGTGTGTTAAGAATGTAAGGTATATAAATTAAATATATGAGAATTTGTAAAAGTTTTTATGATGAAAAGTAACTGTATGTTACACTTAGGGGTAATTAGATAGTTACAAATACAAACACACATATATGCATATATACTTATACATATATATATATACAGTATATGTATAAATAAATATATATATATATATATACATATATATGTATATATATATATATATATATATATATATATATATATATATATATATATATATATATATATATATATATATAATTCATTCATATATTTCTTACGTGTTTTTTAAGAGGTGAGTAGCCATCTCATAAGGTGAGTTTCTCTCTTGTAGTTTTAAGTAATTGTATGTAATTTACTTAAGACTTCCGTCATTCATTTCATTGTATTTATTCATTCAAGTCAGTATAAGTGAATTTACGTTATCTTTAAAAATAACGTAATTTCATGTAATTTGTTACAAAGTCTTTGAAATCTGTTTAAGAGTGCTAAATGACTCTAAGGGGTATGAACGGGGGCTTATGTAATTTTCATTATGTTTTCATGAGGTATTACGTCATGTTTGTGAGAGAATACGCAATTCTTATATATGCCACGTGTTTTGGAAGGTTCTCGAAAACCCCAGCGTAAGTTTTTGTCTTTTTTTTTATTGCCGAGAACAGTATGTGGGCGGATCTGCCGAGAGAGAGTTGCCTTGAAAGCATGGTTCGACCCCTGATGTTTTATCTAGTTAATAACTTTGCTCTCACTAGGCGCCGGCCCCAAGCCACGAGAATAACCTATTTAGAATAATCTAGAAGTTACTAATATATATGTGCCCCTAGGGATGTGTAGGGCAGAAGAAAACCAGCCTATCCTGTGAAAGAGCCAACACCCTCTCTCTAAAGTACCTCGTGTGTTTCCTCTCCAAAGTGATTAAATTTGTGCCCAACGAATTTTTTTGTGTAGAGTGTTAATACTTTATTACAATTTTGCAAGAAATTTTAAATCTATTGTGATGTGGTGAGTGCTGGTATTGTGTAAATTTTTGAAGCTGGCCTTGAAAGGTTTGTGTGAAAACATGAAGTATATTTGTATTACTATCTGGTTAACTTCCTGTGAGCTAATCTCGTAAGTTTATCAGCTACTTTATGTAGTTTCTTTAAGAGTTTAATCCTTAGAGTGTTAAAGGTTATCTATTTTCATTAACTTTCAAGATCAAATGTTGGTGTAAAATTTAATTTCCAGTGAAACAAGTGAATGTATAAATTTCACAAGTATTAATATCTTTTGTCTTAGTCTAAGTTTTGTTCAGACTTAATATTTTGAGGGATTTATTCTTTCTATGGAAATTTTCTCAGTATTGTAATTTTTATAGAATATAGTTATTTTTGTAAAGAGTGTATTATTTCAATCACCAGTGTTTTCACAGTACTCTCGTATCCCTGTTAAATAAAGAATCGAAGTAAGAGGTGGTTTTGATTAGTTCTTGATAATAATTACCCAGTTTTGCTTTGAGTGTACTTAAGAGACCTTTGGATATTCAGTGTTTATATATATTACCGTCTGGAGTTGTATAATCTTCTCAGAGTTCGGATGTTACTCAAATATAACAGATTAATGTAAAAACAAACAGGTGACTTTGGAACTCGAAAGTCTGTGTAGCTTTCCAATCGTAAAATATTATATTATATTTTTGGTTCCCAGACCACGGGACCATAACATAGTATAATATACTGCATACATATATATATATATATATATATATATATATATATATATATATATATATGTGTGTGTGTGTGTGTGTGTGTGTGTGTGTATATTCATGTTATTATGTAAAAAATAGTCCTATTGTAAAAAATCATACCTTTATGTCCTACAAGTCTTTATTACCATTGATATTATTATTATTATTATTATTATTATTATTATTATTATTATTATTATTATTATTATTAGTGTCATTCCAATTATCATCATTTGCCTTGTGGTTACTATTGTTATTATAGTTTCTGATTTGATGTTCCTAATTACGTGGGTTAATTGTTTATTTCCCAGTGTAAATTTTTGGGGGATAATTTCATCGTTTTTTTAATATACCAAATGAAAATAAGCGTCAACGTTTTCTTTGTCATTTTAGAACGAGAATCATACATGTTTCTCCATCTAAGACCTTATTCACTTTCTTTTATATAAAATATTGATTTACAATAACGAAGAATAAGATAAAAAGTGAGATCAGACTATTGTATGGTGGAGATAGAGCTATTAATAACCAAATGAGGCTGATGAAGGAAAATTAGTGGTTATCACCAAATGTTGTTTCTTTTTCCATCAATGTACATTAGTATAAATTATGGATGACGCTTCAAATGAGAACACCGGAAGTCCATTAGAATGTCGCCATAATGTCATTATACACCCTTGGAAACTCCATATGGAAACTATAAACCTCAACTAAGAAGCTATATCATCAACAGGTTGCGATGGTGCTGATGCCAGACGCTGCCAACCTCCCTCCTCACGTACTTATAGTTTGAGTCGAGGGCCGCTGGACCACCAGATGTTACCAGACAGTGACCGTGAGAGGATGTCTCGGGAATTCGCTGGAAACGCATGACTTTACTGGAATGCTTTGCCGTACTGTACATAATTGCGTATATGTGGTGTTTTTTGCTGTTGTAAATGACAACTAGCTTTTAAGGTAGTCTTATGGATATGTGATATTCGTACGAGTTCAAGTAGTGTAAACTCGTAAAATATTTTAGTGCGTAAATGTATCAAAGAACTTCAAGGGAGATGGAGGAAAAAATATTAAAACTTCCTCTTCCTTCTGTCATGGAAACACATTCAAATGTTTAAACGAAGATAAACATAAGTGGTGATACATTACCGTTATTTGTGTGATATGTCGCAACTAATATGAGGAAAGTAAACTTATGCCTTATATACAAATGAACAGAAATAGACAGTGATGAAATACTTCAATAATATTTCTGCATGTTCTAGTTGACTCGAATCCCGAATTTCGTGTGCATTCGATAAACAGCAAAAATGAATAGCATAGAAATTAAAGATAATAAGGTAATATATTCACCATTCTTTATGTAATATAAAGAAAATAAAATATCGCGCAATTCATGCATTATAGATCATAACAGTTACCACCATGCATACTTTCGACTACCAACTGCCCTTGGCGGGCGCTGAAGGGCCTCAGTTAGAGCCATCGGCCTCATCTTCGTCATCGTCTTCGTCAATATCGGCGTCTTCGACGCATTATCACGCTAATCACGATCCATTCTTGTTGAGTTTCGACTCCGAAGCCCTGAACGATCTAATGGCCTTCGTGGAAGACGAGAATTACACCAACTTCGCCCACAATCTGTCACACATCTTCAACATGACGGGCGGCCTTAATGTCGACCTCCTACAAAAGTTTGAGAAGAACAGACGGGTCGGGGATGTGGCCTACTACACACTCATAATGGCCTACAGCATCCTAATCGTCTTAGGATCCTCTGGAAACTCCTTGGTTGTCCTGGCTGTCATCAGGAAGCCTGCAATGAGGACAGCCAGGAACGTCTTTATCATCAACCTAGCCATCTCGGACCTCCTCCTGTGTCTGATTACCATGCCCTTGACTCTCATGGAGCTCCTTTCACAGTACTGGCCCCTCGGGGACACGCCTTTCACCTGCAAGCTCGTAGGCACCCTGCAGGCCACGTCAATTTTCGTATCGACCATTTCTATCACAGCGATCGCCCTCGATCGTTATCACGTGAGTACTTGAGGGACGTTAGAGCAGTTGAGAGAGAGAGAGAGAGAGAGAGAGAGAGAGAGAGAGAGAGAGAGAGAGAGAGAGAGAGAGAGAGAGAGAGAGTTATCAAATAGGTATGGAGTAGTGATTGTTTAGTATGTCGTTTATAAGCGAAAATATCACCTAACTTAAGAACGAATACATACATACACACACATATCTACCTACCTACCTATCTATCTATCTATCTATCTAAATACAGTATATATATATATATATATATATATATATATATATATATATATATATATATATATATATATATATATATGTATGTATGTATGTGTGAAACAAACACACACATTATATACATATATATATATATATATATATATGTATATATATATATATATATATATATATATATATATATATATATATCATCCTAATCATCATCGTCATCATCAGCCATAACTAGTTCACTGCAGGACAATGGCCCTAGACACGTCCTTCCGCATGCGTCTGTTTATGGTATTACTATGCCAGTTTACATCCGCAAATTTTCTTAGTTTGTTAATCTATCGTCTTCTCTTCGTTCCCCTGCTTCTTTTGTAATCTCCAAGGAACTATTCTGATATTCTTAATGTCCATATGCTGTATGTCATTCTCACTATATGTCCTACCCTTGTCCATTTCGTTTCCTTAATTCTTGTTAGAATATCCTCTACTTTAGTTCACTCTCGGATCCACGTTGCTGTTTTTCGGTCCCTTATTATTATTATTATTATTATTATTATTATTAATATTATTATTATTATTATTATTATTATTATTATTATAACCCTACTTGGAACGGCAGGGTGCTATAAGATCAAGAGTTCCAACAGGGAAAAGTAGCCCAGTGAGGAGAGGAAACAAGGGAATAAATAATCTTCAAGATAAGTAATGAACAATTAAAATGAAATATCTCATGAACAATAACATTAAAGTAGATCTTTCATATATAAACTAAAGAAACTTGAAAAAAAACAAGACTAAGAGAAATAAGACAGAATGGTGTGCCCATGCGTACCCTTAAGCAAGAGAACTCTATTTAAAGCATTGGGAGATCATGGTGCAGAGTGTATTACACTACTCAAGAAGACTAGTTTGATTTTGGAGAATCCTTCTCATAGAAGAGCTGCTTACCATACGTAAAGAGTCTCTTCTACTTTTACCAAGAAGAAAGTAGCCTCTTAACAATTACAGTGTGGTAGTTAACCCCTTGAGTGAAGATAAATTATTCGGTAATCTCAGGTTGTTATGTGTGTGAGTTCAGAGGAGAATGTGGAAGGAATAAGCCAGACTATTCAGCGTGTGTATAGGCAAAAGAAAAATGAGCTGTAACCAAAGAGAGGGAGTTAATGAAGTACTGGCTTTCCAGTCAAAGGACCCAATACCTCTCTAGCGGTAGTATCTTAATGGATGGCTGGTGCCCTGGCCAACCTACTACCTATTACCATCATTAATAATGCCATAGCACTTTCAGTTGCGGCCAGCTTATCTTCTAAACCTTTATGAAGGCTCCAAGTTTCTGACGCATAAGTTAATAATGGTTGGACCATTTGATATGTTTCTTTTTAGAGAAAGTGGCATTTTACATATCATAATCTCATTAACCAAAACCTTTCCATCCCATGTTCATCATTCTTTTAATTTCCGTCTCATGTCATGGGGAAACACAACCTTTAGAGGTTCGTTCATAACCCTTATTTGTTATCTCTGCACTTTGATCATAGTTTTACTCATATACATTTTTTAGTCTTACATATCTGCTTTCCCTGGTCAAATCTTCTATCATCTTTTGCAATTTCTCCCTTGATTCACTAAACAAAACTATGATATGTAAATCTGAAGTTAAGGTATTCTCCATTTACGTTAATTCCTAATTTTTCCCAATCTGAATTCTTAAAAACATTTTATAGGCACGCTGTGAATGATTTAGGTGAGATATGGTCGCCCTGTCTACTCTAACTTCTTTCTCAATTGGAATTTTCACAATCTCTTTATATAGTTTTAAGATTACTGTACTTCCTGTATAGATATCTTCAAGTGTTCTAACATGAGATTCATTTATTCACTGTCTTTGAAGGGCTTTCATTACTGCTGAAGTGTTTAGAGATTCATAAGGTTTTTCATAATCTATAAATGCCATACGTAGTTATTTCTTCAATAGAAATCGTAGCCAAAGTACAGAAACCTGCATTAAATCAAACTTGAATTCAATAAGATATCTGTCCGCAGCCAAAGCCACAGAAACTTGCATTAAATCAAACTTGAATTCAATAGAATATCAGTCCGTAGCCAAAGCCACAAAAACTTGCATGAAATCAATCTTGAATTCAATAAGATATCTGTCCGTAGCTGAAGCCACAGAAACTGGCATTAAATCAAACTTGAATTCAATAAGATATCTGTCCGTAGCCAAAGCCACAGAAACTTGCATTAAATCAAACTTGAATTCAATAGGATAACCTTCCGTAGCCAAAGTCACAGAAACTTGCATTAAATTAAACTTAGATTCAATAAGATATCTGTCCGTAGCCAAAGCCACAGAAACTTGCATTAAATCAAACTTGAATTCAATAAGATATCTGTCCGTAGCCAAAGCCACAGAAACATGCATGAAATCCATCTTGAAATCAAAACAATATCTGTCCGTAGCCAAAGCCACAGAAACTTGCATTAAATCAAACTTGAAACATATAAGATATCTGTCCGTGGCTGAAGCCACAAAAACTTGCATTAAATCAAACTTGAATTCAATAGGATAACCTTCCGTAGCCAAAGCCACAGAAACTTGCATTAAATTAAACTTAGATTCAATAGGATATCTGTCCGTAGCCAAAGCCACAAAAACTTGCATTAAATCAAACTTGAATTCAATAGGATAACCTTCCGTAGCCAAAGCCACAAAAACTTGCATGAAATTAAACTTGATTTTGAGACAATATCTGTCCGTAGCCAAAGCCACAGAAACTTGCATGAAATCAAACTTGAATTCAATAGGATAACCTTCCGTAGCCAAAGCCACAAAAACTTGCATGAAATCAAAATTTATTTTGAGACAATATCTGACCGTAGACAAAGCCACAGAAACTTGCATGAAATCAAACTTGAATTTAAAACGTTATCTGACCGTAGCTGAAGCCACATAAACTTTCATGAAATAAAACTATAATTTAATACGATATCTGAGCGTAGCCAAAGGCACAGAAACTTGCATGAAATCAAACTTGAATTTAAGACGATATCTGACTGTAACTGAAGCCACAGAAACTTGCATGAAATCAAACTTGAATTTAATAAGATATCTGACCATAGCTGAAGCCAAAGAAACTTGCAGGAAATCAAAGTTGAATATAAGACTATAACTGACCGTAGCCAAAGGAACAGAAACTTGCATGAAATCAAAGTTGAATATAAGACGATATCTAACCATAGCCAAAGCCACAGGAACTTGCATGAAATCTATCTTGAATCTAATATGATACCTAACCGTAGCCAAAGCCACAGAAACTTATATTAAGTCTAACTTGAATCTAAGATGATACCTGACCGTAGCCAAAGCCACAGAAACTTGCCTAAAATCAAACTTGAATTTGAGACGATATCCAACCGCAGCCGAATACAGAGAAACTTGCATGAAATCAAACTTGAATTTAAGACGATATCCGACCGTAGCCAAAGCCACAGAAACTTGCATGAAATCAAACTTAAATATAAGACGATATCCGACCGTAGCCAAAGCCACAGAAACTTGCATGAAATCAAACTTGAATTTAAGACGATATCCGACCGTAGCCAAAGCCACAGAAACTTGCATTAAACCAATCTTGAATTCAATAGGATATCTGTCCGTAGCCAAAGCCACAAAAAACTTCCATGAAATCAAACTTGAATTTAAGACGATATCCGACCGTAGCCAAAGCCACAGAAACTTACATTAAACCAATCTTGAATTCAATAGGATATCTGTCCGTAGCTGAAGCCACAAAAAACTTCCATGAAATCAAACTTGAATTTAAGACGATATCCGACCGTAGCCAAAGCCACAGAAACTTGCATTAAACCAATCTTGAATTCAATAGGATATCTGTCCGTAGCCAAAGCCACAAAAAACTTCCATGAAATCAAACTTGAATTTAAGACGATATCCGACCGTAGCCAAAGCCACAGAAACTTGCATTAAACCAATCTTGAATTCAATAGGATATCTGTCCGTAGCCAAAGCCACAAAAACTTCCATGAAATCAAATTTGAATTTAAGACGATATCCGACCGTAGCCAAAGCCACAGAAACTTGCATGAAATCAAACTTAAATATACGACGAAATCCGTTTTTGTTCTGAGTTTTTAATCAGCCTCTAAATTTAGTCAATGTTTAAAAACTGATGTCTCCTACTTTGTTTCTTGATGTTGTTCATATAACTGTGACTTAATGTAAACTCACTGTGCCTTTAATAACACATAGTCTTTTTCTCTGGATATTAAGCAGGGTACCAGTAATCTTTTTCATGTATGTTGGTCTTAATTTTTTTTTAACAATTTATTACTTTTAAAAAGATATTTGTGGAAGGCAATGGAATTTGAATAGATGTTATTTGTAGTAATGAAATATCCGGTATAATGTTATTATTATTATTATTATTATTATTATTATTATCATCATTATTATTATTATTTATAGAACTCCATACTATAGGTGGAGTTCTATTGTTATTACTCATTCTTCTTCTTCTTATCATTATTATTATCCTTCTCCGGTTTTCGATCGCTAATTACTCAGCCAACTTTAAAGTATTAGCTTTCAAACATTTTATTATTATTATTATTATTATTATTATTATTATTATTATTCTCCGGTTTTCAATTGCCAATTACTCAGCCAATTTTAAAGTGTTTGCTTTCAAACTTTTTATTATTATTATTATTATTATTATTATTATTATTATTATTATTATTATTATTATTATTATTATTATTACCAATAATGATAAAGGCTTCAGTATTATTGCTCAATATCTGTAAATCTTATCTGAAAGGGATACAAAAATAATGAAAACATACAATAAGCTCGAGTTTTGTGATAAGGAAGGGGATAAGTAAAAACCTTGAAGGTACCCTCAGGCACACCTTTCTATCTTATTTTTCTTCCTCTTTTCTTTGAAGTTTTTATAGTTTATATATGAAATATTTATCATAATGTTGTTACAGCTCTTGGGATGTTTTATTTTGCGTCTCTTGTAGTTTATCTATTTCATTATTTCCTTTCCTCACTAGGGTATTATTTCTTGTTGGAGCCCTTGGGCTTATAGCTTTCTGCTTTTCAAACTAGGGGTGTAGCTTAGAAAATTATGATAATAATAATAATAATAATAATAATAATAATAATAATAATAATAATAATGATAGTACTAATAATGATGATGAATTAATAATAATAATAATAATAATAATAATAATAATAATAACCAATGAAATATCATCGATCCTTATCATGGAATTAGTATACAAAAGTATATGGACAATTTCTATTGTGTAAAGGTGAAGGCCAGCCTAAGCAAAATGATCACATAGTAGGAACTTGGAAGAACCAGCCACAATATTATTACCCAGGAACTAGAGAGAATTACTGCGAGATTAGGCCGTCATCTATCATGCAATTTCTATTCTTAGTATTCTTGCTATGAGCTTGCACAAGGTTGTGTGGCATTTCTGAGTTGTAGGTTGTTACTATTATTTTTTTTTATGAGGATGTTATTCATGTTGCTGTTGTTGTTTTCAAA
>NC_090740.1:122359541-122362041 GCF_036898095.1 Palaemon carinicauda | reverse complement strand
TTTTCTTTTTAGAGAAAGTGACATTTTAATTTTCTTAATCTAATTTTGTTTACTAAAAGCTCTCTATCCTATGAATGTCATTCTTTTAATTTCGGTCTCATACCCTGGGGAAACACTTACTGTCTAAGTTGATATATTCATTAAAAATCTCTAGAGATTTTTCCATAATATTTACTCGCTGTCACTCTTAATTTTCATTGAAGTAAAATTATACTTTCTCTAAAAACAGTATTCAATTAGATGATCTTACCATTAACAACTATTACATCAACTTGCAGTCTTACTAAAGCCTTAGAACATAAGCTACTTACAACTAAAAAAAAAAAGTATGGCAAGAATAATGATGGAATATCACTGAGAGACAGAAAAAGAGCAACACGAATACGAGAGCAAACTAAAACAAGAGATATTATAACATGTAAGAAAGAGAAATGGGCATTGGCAGGACATATAATGAGAATGATAGACAATAGATGACCATTAAGAATAATAGAATGGGTTCCTAGAGATTTCAAATGAAACAGGGGAAGGAAGAGAAAACAATGAATTAATAAAATAAGAAAATTTGCTGTTATAAACTGGCAGAGAAAGACCGTAAACTGACGCAAGTAGGACATGACTGAGGCCTTTGTTCTGCATTGGACTAGTAACAGCAAAAAATGATGACGATGATGATGATGAGGATTATATATATATATATATATATATATATATATATATATATATATATATATATACATATATATATATATATATATATATATATATATATATATATATATATATATATATATATATATATATATATATATATATATATATATACATATATACACACACACACACACACACATATATATATATATATATATATATATATATATATATATATATATATATATATACACTGTCTATTCCTTTCGACATATTGTATACATATTCTATATTACTACTACTACTACTACTACTACTACTATTTCTACTTAAAGTAATAATAATAATGATAATAATAATATTGATAATAATAAAAATTATAAATAATAATAATAATAATAATAATAATAATAATAATAATAATAATAATAATAATAATATTATACGTTACTTTCTCATAATCAATTATTTCATCCTTAGCCACTGAGCCTTTGATGACAAACTTTCATAACATTATCTTCTTATAAAAATGGCAAAGCCGTTAATGAGCAAAGTACTTAATATCACAAATTAAGAAAATAATCCTTCTATTGAAGAAAGATTAAACTGAAAATAATGGATGGTGTATAAAAGTTGAAATGATGTAAAAAAAACTCAAATATTTTATGTAGAGAGAGAGAGAGAGAGAGAGAGAGAGAGAGAGAGAGAGAGAGAGAGAGAGAGAGAGAGAGAAGTCTACATGGTTGCCAGGAATCTGGCCACCAAATATTTTTCTAAGACCTCATGTTATAAAAAAATCTTAGATTCGGATCACCTTCTCTATTGTACAGTATTTGATACTCTCCATGTTCTGTACTGTACATACATGGTATACTGTGGTACATCCAATGCCTATTACCATTTATCACGCCTTGTAGTGTTTTCTTCCTAGGGATATCATCATCTTAACTCTTTCGTTGTTTTTCCCGTTTGTAAAGTGAAATATTGAAATGGGCCCTTGTGGATTTCTTCCTGACGATAACACCTCATTTCCATAATCTCATTTATCCTGAGGGGAAAATATTTTTAAGGAAACAACGAAAGGGGCATTGTGAAATATGTGACGATGATGACTCTTACCTTAAAACTTTCTGAAGGATAGAATGGGTGTTTGCTCAAAACAAAGAAACGGGTTGTGGTGGCTGAAGTGGCAACCTCCCTGACTGGTGAATGCGAGACAGGGGTTCGAGTCCCGCTCAAACTCGTTAGTTTCGTTGGTCACTACAACCTCACCGTCTTTGTGAGCTAAGGATGGGGTGGTTTTGGGGAGCCTGTATGTCTATTTGCTGAGTCACCAGCAGCCATTGCCAGGCCCTTCTTAGTCCTATTTTGCTTGGAGAGGGGCCTTGGGTGCCGATCATATAGTATATATGGTCAGTCTCTAGAGCATTGTCCAGCTTGATAGGTCAATGTCACTGTCCCTAGCCCCTGTCATTCATGAGCGGCCTTCAAACCTTTAAAACATTTAAAGGTTGAAATCTTGTCTCTCGATGCGATAGTCCCCATTGTTAGAATTACCATATGCAAATCTTAAATACTTCAACAGAATTGTATTTTCCTCTTATGGATGACATCAGCATTTTGAATCTTCATCTTCATTGAATAATACTCCTAGATGACAGTACTTATCACTGAAAAATAGCGTCTTGAATAATACTTACGACAAAGGGCACCTGTCTTTCCCTCTTTTCTGTCAAATATTCCTTTTATAGAATCCTGGATAGGTCGACGTAAATATCAGAAGTGGTCGAAATGCCACTTTTAAAACTTTTGGCTTTGATAGTGATCAGATTGAACATTTTTTTTT
>NC_090740.1:122344541-122354541 GCF_036898095.1 Palaemon carinicauda | reverse complement strand
CCAAGCAAGGGGTTTGGCAAGGCTATGGCAGGCAGGGGCTTTGGCAAGGTTATGGCAGGAAGGGGTTTGGCAAGGCTATGGCAGGAAAGGGCTTTGGCAAGGCTATGGCAGGAAGGGGCTTTGGCATGGCTTGGGCAGGCAGAGGCTTTGGCAAGGCTATGGCAGGAAGGGGCTTTGGCATGGCTTGGCCAGGCAGGGGCTTTGGCAAGGCTATGGCAGGAAGGGGCTTTTTCAAGGCTATGGCAGGCAGGGGCTTTAGCAAGGCTATGGCAGGAAGCGGCTTTTTCAAGGCTATGGCAGGGAGGGGCTTTGGCAAGGCTATGGCAGGAAGGGGCTTTGGCAAGGCTATGGCAGGAAGGGGCTTTGGCAGGCAGGGGCTTTGGCAAGGCTATGGCAGAAAGGGGCTTTGGCATGGCTTGGCCAGGCAAGGGCTTTGGCAAGGTTATGGCAGGAAGGGGCTTTGGCAAGGATATGGCAGGAAGGAGCTTTGGCAAGGCTATGGCAGGCAGGGGCTTTGGCAAGGCTATGGCAGGCAGGGCCTTTGGCAAGGCTATGGCAGGAAGGGGCTTTGGCAAGGCTATGACAGGCAGGGGCTTTTGCAAGGCTATGGCAGGAAGGGGCTTTGGTAAGGCTATGGCAGGAAGGGGCTTTGGCATGGCTTAGCCAGACAGGTGCTTTGGCAAGGCTATGGCAGGAAGGGGCTTTGGTAAGGCTATGGCAGGAAGGGGCTTTGGTAAGGCTATGGCAAGAAGGGGCTTTGGCAAGGTTAGGCCAGGTAGGGGTTTTGGCAAGACTATGGCAGGAAGGGGTTTGGCAAGGCTATGGTAGGAAGGGGCTTTTTTAGGGCTATGGCAGGCAGGGGCTTTGGCAAGGTTATGGCAGGAAGGGACTTTTTCAAGGCTATGGTAGGTAGGGGCTTTGGCCAGGCTATGGCAGGAAGGGGCTTTTTCAAGGCTATGGTAGGCAGGGGCTTTGGTAAGGCTATGGCAGGCAGGGGCTTTGGAAAGGTTATGGCAGGAAGGGGTTTGGCAAGGCTATGGCAGGAAGGGGCTTTGGCAAGGCTATGGCAGGCAGTGGCTTTGGCAAGGCTATGGCAGGAAGGGGCTTTGGCAAGGCTAGGCCAGGGAGGGGCTGGGGTACCTCACAAACATAATTCTTTTGGAGAGACTAATCTGTTGGTGTTTGATAATTTTTTAGATATTTTCCAAAAATTTCACTAAGAATGTATTCTACTACTGATATTCTCTCAAATTATTTTAGAAAATATTCTCTGAAAATTTTGAAATATGGTATCAATAATTCTCTGGCAATTATTTCCTAAATGAATTCGAAATATAATATTGATAAATTGCCTAGAAATTATTTCCTAAATGGATTAAAAATATATAATTGATAGATTCCTAAGAAATACTTTTCTGAATGAATTCAAAATATGATATTGATAAGTTCTGTAAGAATACGTTTCTATATGAATTTGAAATGTAATATTGATAAATTCTCTAGCAATTATTTTCTAAATGAATTCGAAACATAACATTGACAAATTTCCTATATCAATAATATTTTTGGATAACCTTGTATTCATTGATCAATTTGCATTCATTTGTATACATTTGTTTATATTTGGTTCTTTATTTTATTTTGAAAATCGCTTAAACAGTCAGTTGCATTTGAAGCTTGTTCCTTACAAGTATCTCTAAGTGTAATTAGTAATGATAATAATAATAATAATAATAATAATAATAATAATGACAACAACAACAACAATAATAATAATAATAATAATAATAATAATAATAATAATAATAATAATAGTAATAGTAATAATAAAGTCCATGTGTATATTGATGTTTCCTCTCCCAAATATAAAAATAAATGCCTTATTGCCCCCTACCCTCTCTCTCTCTCTCTCTCTCTCTCTCTCTCTCTCTCTCTCTCTCTCTCTCTCTCTCTCTCTCTATCTCTCTCTCTCTTTCTCTCTCTCTTGATCTTCGTAAGTCAGACCTCATCAAGATATCCCTTCCACTTGATCCTTTTACACATTGTGACTTGGTCAATATTGGTTGTCTATTTCTGTCTACTCGCAATGCAATATCTGTGTCGGAATCTCACCGACAGTTATTACTTTGATTACTTCCGCCAACGAAATTGGAGGGAGGTTATGTTTTCGCCCCTGTTTGAGTGTTTGTTTGTGTGTGTTTGTTTATTAACAGCTTTCTGGCCACGATTTTAATCGTAATGAAACTTGCAGGAATTAACTGTAATGTAAATATCTGGAGATAATTAAATTTTCGAAGGTCAAGGTCAAAGGTCAAGGTCAGGGTCGAACATAATATCCAATTCACGTAATCAGCCATGAGTATGGACACTGTCGTCACAAAGACTTCAAACTTGGTTCATATTTGAGTGTACGATAATCCACGCCAATTAACCCATGTTAATGTTGAAGGTCAAGGTTGGGTTCAAGGTTAAGGTTAAGCAAAAGATTATATTCCGGTCATCAACTATAAGGCTACAATTTCAATGTAAAGTAATGAAATTTGCAGGGATTTTAAACTGTTATGAAAAGAGCTAGAAATGATTAAATTTTGGAAGGTCGAAGGTCAAGGTCACGGACGAGCAAAATGTCCAAAATCAGTCCAAAAGCTTAAAAGATAAACTGCCCTGGCGGAGGTCTGTGCTCTACTGACTACCCCTCTAGTTATCTTTCTGTTTTGCTATGTCAATCTTTTCCATACTTGAAAATCTGTGATATGATAGTTAGGATTTTCTTATTCGTTTCCTTATTCCTTTCTTGACTGGGCTATTTTCCCTGTTGGAGCCCTCAGACTTATAGCATTCTGCTTTTCTTATTAGGGTTGTAAGTTTACAAATAATAATAATAATAATAATAATAATAATAATGATAATAATAATAATAATAATAATAATAATAATAATAATGATATCTTCATTACGAGGGATCGGAGTTTTTATGTAAGAAGTCACTCTTTATTTTCTTAAGAATAAGTATTTTTTTTTTCGATTTTCATATTTTGACTCTATTCATGGCTAGCATCTCATCCAGCCGCCCCCCTCCCCCCGAAAACCTCTGTTCAGTTTTTGGCAGGAGAATTTGGCATTTTGCATCGTTATCAGTGATTAACTTCTCCCCTTGGCCGCTGAATATTTTTCCATTCATTTGTTACTTTTTATTTTTGTACATTGCCATAGCTTCATTTTTCTCTTATTAATTTTGTCAAGTGTATCTTACATTTTTATTATGAATTCTATCTGTCTCGATTTGCAGTAGTGTTGTATTTAAAGTAGATATTCATTTTCAATATGATTTTCTTTAAAAAAAGTGAAAGTAAAACCCAAACTTACAATCGTTTTCATTAAATAATTATGTGACATGTGCTTAATACAGAGTAAAAAATTGAAGCGTAAAGTAAAAATTAATTTGTAAAGTTCAATGTTAGAAATTAAATGCAAGGCTTTCATACTACATTTTGGAAGCCATATATTGGTTTTCAGTCTGGGTGGAAATTAATTTCTATTATCCAGGGTTTAGTAATAAATAAAAACCAAAGGTTTTATGCAGTTGGTATGATGCCTAGGTTCTTAATTTCTAAAAAATTGGTGAATAATTGAATATATTACTATTTTCTTAGAAGATAGCAATTTTCGGGTTATAGTGGTTTTGCTGGTATGAAAAAGATAAAACCTACACTATTAAAGATAAAAATAAACGGTAAATGCCTGGAAACATTAATTCCAAGAATTTTTTACCGTTTTAAAAACGGATATATTGACTTAAATGAGGGATATTACGGCCACTAACCCGTAAATGATAATAAGAAAGTAAGGTAAAATTACGGTCTCCTGTATTCTGCTGAAATACGGCTGAGAACAGTATATTTTTACAGAGAATTTCCGATTAAAATTACGTTTTTTTTTTATTTTTTATTTATTTTTTTTTTTTTTTAACAGCGTACATTTTTGTTACAATCTTAATTCAACGAAAGAAATAGAAGTAAAAGAATGCTGATCTCATGATAAGACAATAATTACATGGTAAATAACAAAATTACGGTAAAGTTATAGAGCACTGAAATGAAGGTAAGTAATTTTCGAAACCAAAATAAATAGCAAAGGAATAAACAAATAACAAAGCCTAATTATTTCTTACTCGATATTTCATAAAGTGCTTGGAGGTCAGTGTTAATGGCTTGCATCATGAAGAAAGAAGGTAAAATCATAAATGATGCATATAAATCTGATCAAAGGAAAATTATGTCAATTGTAAATACACTATTTGTTAAATAGAAAAAAAAATATTTACGTAAATATACTATGATGTATATATGTTATGAATTGTAGGATTGTAAATGTGTATTTCATAATAAAAGATAAAAAGAAAGAAATTAAGGTCATTAATTTGGTAAACAAAAAATATTCATTGTTACTGTAGAAAAGTTAGAGGAAAACGGGAATCCTAAAATACGAGCTTAGTAAAAGTTGATACCAAATACCATACATAGCAAGCTATAAGGAAACATATGTATGGGAATGATGAGACCTTTTTGGTGCAGTCATTTAGCCTATTCTCAGAAGTAGAATGCCTTTATTGGTAAATTCATTTTGTATTATCTTGAATATTACGGGTCACAAGGGATATCATTATTATTATTATTATTATTATTATTATTATTATTATTTGCTAAGCTGCAACCCTAGTTGGAAAAGCAGGATGCTATAAGCCCAGGGGCTCCAACAGGGAAAACAGCCTAGTGAGGAAAAGAAACAAGGAAAAAATTAATTATTTTAAGACCAGCAACAATATCAAAATAAATATTTCCTTTATAAACTATAAAAACGTTAACAAAACAAGAGGAGGACAAGCAAGAGAGAACCGTGTGCCCGAGTGTATCCTCATGCAAGAGAACTCTAACACAAGGCAGTGGAAGATAATCAATTAACTAAAAGGTTTGAAAGAGCTTAGCATTGAATTGTATGAACAGTTTTGACTGATTTATCTAATTCAATGTGGTTACTGTTCTTAAGATATTTTATTTTGTTTATTTATTACTTCTCTTGTAGGTTATTGATTTCCTTGTCTCCTTTCTTCACTGGGATATTTTCCCTGTTGGAGCCCTTGGGCTTACAGCATCTTGCTTTTCCAACTAGGGTTATAGCTTTGCTTGTAATAATAATAATAATAATAATAATAATAATAATAATAATAATAATAATAATAATAATAATAATAATAATAATAATAAAGATTACGTTGCCTCTTTGTCATGACACAGGCAGTTGTGCATGGGCAGACCACCAGAGAGAGAAATCTTGAAAAAGTTCAACTTAGGTTGAGGACAAGGATAGTGAATAGATGAGAGCCAGCTCCACCAAGCAGTCCGGAGCTGGAAAATCGATGGGGACTGACAGCCACAGCTTAAGTACTTGTAGACCTGTTCCTCTTTCGTCCTCAAGAAATTTACTTTTGCTTGTACCGTCCTCACTAGCTGAGAGACAAAGAAGGATTTCGTCCGTTTTGACCATTCAGGTAGATTATATAGGAGTATCTTTGATGGGTTTTGGCGGGGTTTTTCACAACCGGATACCCTTCACTGGTTTGGGCACGTAATGAGGAGAGACCAGGAGTATGTTGGGAGGAGGTTGTTTGAATATGGATGTTCCAGGTAGGAGGGGGAGGGGGAGACCACAGAGAAGGTGGATGGATTGTGTTACAGCAGATATGGAGGAGAAAGATCTCACAATGGAGGACATCAGAGATAGAAGAACTTGGAAACGGCTCTCTAGAAATAGCGACCCTGCATGGCGGGAAAAGCTTAGTCGAAGAAGAAGAAGAATATAGGAGTATCTTAATTCTTCAAGAAATTGGATTATAATAATGAAACATAACCTAAAAGTACTGATAAAGGCTGTGATGGCCGATGTGTTACCGTCCCTGAGTGGTGATCGCCAGATTGAAGTTCGAGTCCCGCTCAAACTAGTTAGTTTCTTCGGTCGTTGCTATCTCACCATCCTTGTGAGGTAAGGATGAGAAGTTTTGGGGAGCCTGTAGGTCTATCTGCTGAGACATCAGCGGCCATTGCCTGGCCTTCCTTGGTCCTAGCTTGGGTGGAGAGGGGGCTTAGGCACTGGTCATCTGTATATATAGTCAGTCTCTTAGGCATTATCCTGCTTGATAGGGCAATGTTACAATCCTTTGCCTCTGCCATTCATGAGCGACTTCAAACCTTTAGGAATATCTTAATTCTTCAAGAAATTGGATAAGAATATTGAAACATAACCTAGAAGTACAGATAAGGGAACACTAATGTATTTACATGATGGGAATAAACAAACTTGCATTGCATAAACAGAAATGGTGGAAAAAAAGTTTCAGGTGCTCATATATGATGCTAATATAACGAAAAAAGATTAATGTGTTGATAAGTGAATGCATGAATAGACAGGTACACTGATAGATAAATCAAAAGTTTTATATATATATATATATATATATATATATATATATGTATATACACACACACATATATATATATATATATATATATATATATATATATATATACATACATTATATATATATATATATATATATATATATATATATATATGTATATATATATATATATATATGCATATATATATATATATATATATATATATATATATATATATATATATATATATATACATATGTATGTATGTGTGTGTGCGCGTGTGTAGAAAGATAGATATATCGATATATAGTAAACACATTAGATAAAAACACTATTGAAGATAAATACAGATACCTAAACTGATACTCTTCTATAGCCCATCTGAAATATAAATATGAAATAAAACTTTATTTCAAAGCAATCCTTTGAGAAGAAGTTGCTCAACTGAATATTCATTAAGAAAGCCTTGCAAAAGCTGAATTACTCACAGACATCGCCAGGAGGGAACTAAGTTAGGAGGAAAACATGAGATGAAAGAAAGAAACATAATTTAAGAGGAAATTCTGTCGATGTTTTCAAAAACTTATCCTAACTTTTACATGAAATTTTACACCCTGGTCGATGAAGCCTTTAATAGTGCCTTTTTTTCTTTTTTTTTTATAATGTTGAACCAACTTTTAAAATGTCCGATTTTTCAAGGATGAACTTGACTGGATTTCCTGCCTCAACATTTTTTACCAATTTTTAATCCATTTAGTTTGTCTTACGATGTTAATATCTTATATAAAAGCTGTATCCCTTCTCTCGTCCTTTTGTTTTTTTCAGACTTTTATTTTTCACTTTACGTAATTTATTTTGCGCTTTGCCGATGTATTCTTTTATACACCCTTTACTTCGATTGACCCCTTTTCCATTTTCATTTGTTCTGCTTCTTTTTATTTTGTTTTATTCTTCCTATTCTTTTTCTTACTTAGCCTTACTTAAGGCTATGCAAATAACCAGGTAATGTAATAATGAAAAAAAGTCTATCCATAAAAAAATTAGCCAAAGTTTCACACTTAAGAGACATTTCTAAAACCACAAATGCATGTATGTTATATAGGCTTACTGAGCCATTTAGCAATACAAAAATCACCATTAATTTCTCAAGCATTTCAGTGAGTAGACATGATGATATGGGAATCGATTGGGCGTAGGTTTAACCACCCTAAAGTCAATGTATTTTTGAAAGCCTTAATAGATAATGAGTAATTATATAGATTATCAAATGGTAATTCGATAAAAATTCTACGTGGATTATATAACTTAGAATTCTATAGAATTATAACAATTATGTATAAATTAAACTAAATACAGTAAGAATTTTCAACCTGAAACTTGAAGAAACATTGTAACATTCAACGTCCAAAGTCAAGAAGCATGACATTTGCTTATTGTATATATCTAGTTTTGTTCAAGATATTTCAATGGCTCAACATTATTATATGTTGTACGGAAATTAAGTAATAAACATGGCTTGAAAGGCGTTTCTCCCTGTATTCCTTTTATCAAAGTAGAATGAACTTTGTGAGAAACTAACTTTATATTTCTATAAAAGTGCACACGATAAATCAGTCTACTCTGGAAACCCAGGCTCTATTGATTGAACTTTAGCTTTGGTAAGCAGCTTTTCTAGGTGACGGGCACTCCAAAATCAAACTATTGTTCTCTAGTCTTGGGTAGTGCCATAGCCGCTGTACTATGGCCTTCCACTGACTTGGGTTAGAGTTCTATTGCTTGAGGGTAAACTCGGAAACACTATTCTATCTAATTTCTATTCCTCTTATTTTGTTAAAGTATTTATAGTTAGTATAGGAATTATTTATTTTAATGTTGTTACTGTCCTTAAAATATTTTATTATACCTTGTTTCCTTTCCTCACTGGGCTATTTTCCCTGTTGGGGCCCCTGGGCTTATAGCATCCTGCTTTTTCAACTAGGGTTGTAGCTTAGCAATTAATAATAATAGTAATATCTTGTTATCGGGATGAAGGAACATTCAACCTATTCTTCCTGAAAGTTTCGATAAATTGTCACACTAACCAAGAAAATTTTTGAAACACTATAATCAGTATCCAAGTTCTTTTGTCATCTCGCTGTTTCACCTTTCTTAATTCTTGTATTAAATTTCTTTAATTCATAGTTGTGTTTTTTCGGTAATTCACTGAATGTTTTCCTTATAAACAAACTTTTATGAAATTCTTATCAGGGTTACATGGCATGCACACTTTTTAAGGAGATTTTTTTCTGTAAAAGCCAGTATAAACAAACAATTAGTTACATAATGATGTTACGTTGAAGTTAACTATCCGAGTATCAACGTTATTCTGACAATCGTTGAATATTGTCCGTCTTTGTTGGCTCTTCATTAGTTCCATTAAAGTATATATGTATTAAAATCTGATACAACTTTTTTAGGATCCAAATGATAATTCATGCTACTTTGCTAAACATGCGGACATCTCTTGGTGTTGAGCCCTACTTCACTTTACTTTGATGGCTGCTTTTCCGATCCCATACAGCAGGGGAACCCCACTCTCTGCAGGACCTCCACTATCGTTTTACCTTGTTCTTTCAAAGTATTTATCTTTTCAAGTCACATATTGTTCATTTACTGTTAAATCGTCACTGTCAAAAGACTCATGAAATAAGAAAGTCTTTAGTTTCCCCTTGAAATCCTTAGTGTCTTCAATCATTCGAATGTTTCGTGGGAGCTTATTATATAGTCTCGGGGCCGCATATTTAAAGGTCCTGGAGCCCAAAGTGGACACAAATCTAGGTTCCAACAGTTTGAAGCCATCTGTAACTATTCTCGTGTCGAAACGATTTGTTGGCTGCGCAATATGTAGCAATTCTCTTAAGTATTTTGGACGACCGGTTCTGATAACTTGGTGGGTTATTGTACATATTTTACATTCAATTCTCGCTTTGATCGGCAGCTAGTGTAAATCAATTAGTATAGGGGTGATCCTTTCTCTAGGTGGAACACCTTTTATCAGTCTTGCTCCTCTGTTTATTATGTTTTGTAATTTCTTAAATTGTACTTTAGGTAAATTGTAATAAATAGAGTTGCAATAGTCAATCCTGGTCATAACAGTTTATCACAAGTTTCATAACAGAATTTTCTTCCAGGTACTTTTTTTTATAAAAGAAATATTTCTGTATCGAAAATGTATCCTATTCGGGTACATGGCCAGGATAGAGTTACAGCTAGCCTATTCTTTCCTTGGTATTCAGTTTTTTTACAGTCTTATCCATACACAATACTTCCACTATAATGAGTTTCTTAGAAAACTGTTTCAGTGACTTAATTTGTCATGGAAATTTAAAAACTGCGTATTCCTTATGCAATTGAAAGGTTCTGCGTACACTAGCACTTAATCAAAATTTATGAAGGATCTCTCCCTAAGATAAACTTCTCTTGAGGAGTGCAAGTCATATCAATAGTAGTTTTCTCTATCATATAAAGATGAATCATCTCTATATAAATGACATAATCATCGTCTA
>NC_090740.1:122329541-122339541 GCF_036898095.1 Palaemon carinicauda | reverse complement strand
GGCCCGATTGGTGACGTCTCTGCCTGGTGTTTGCCAGTCTGGGGTTCGAGCTCCGCTCAGACTCGTTAGTGCCATTAGTCTCTGAAACCTTACTATCCTTGTGAGCTAATGTTGGGGGGTTTTGGTGAGCCTATAGGTCTATCTGCTGAGTCATCAGCAGCCATTGCTTGGCCCTCCAGGGTCCTAGCTTGGGTGAAGGGCCTTGGGCGCTGATCATATATGTGGTCAGTCTCTAGGGCATTGTCCTGCTTGATAGGGCAATGTCACTGTCCCTTACCTCTGCCATTCATGAGCGGGCTTTAAACATTTAAATGTTTGTCTCTAACTCAGTGCTCATTCATAGCTTAAAAACTAAACGCTTAATTCAATGAAAGTGCAATTATGGTAATTTCCAAAGACCGTCATGGAGGTAAAAAAAGATTATTAATGATTAAACACTCCATTAAAAAGGTCACCTTAAATTGGTATTTCGCTCAAGTTTTATCCTTTTTTGAAGAGTCACATGTGAGAAAATGATTATGGTTTTTTTTCCAAGTAGAAATTAATATTATTTTTTCAAGGTAAAAAATTAATATATTTTTTTTCCAAATAGAAAAGGAATACTGTTTTTTTCCAAGTAGAAACTTAATATTGTTAAGTAGAAAATTAATATTGTTTTTTCCAAGTAGTAAAATAATATTATTTTTCCAAGTAGAAAATTGATATTGTTTTTTCCAAGAAGTAAATTAATATTTTATTTTTCCAAATAGAAAATTAATATTGTTTTTTCCAAGTAGAAAATAAATATTGTTTTTTTTCCAAACCGAAAAAGAATATTGATTTTTTCAAGTAGAAAATTTATTTTAATTTTTTCCAAGTAGAATATATGCAGAAAATTTAAGAAAAGAAAAAATGCAATTAATAGCAACACATCTCGAAAGTATAATTCAATACGGATTTTTACCAGAATGTTCACCCTTTACAGCGAAATATAGAGAAAAGGGTTATTAATGAGATCTGTCATATAAGTCATCAGTCAAAATTGACTTTGAGAGTCGGAGTTCCATTCGTCATTTTATACACGATAAAACAGGAGTCTTCGTCAATTACATTAAAGTAATTAAATGGCTTCTACTTTTTCGTTATTCATTATTTCTTTTATTATGATGAAAATGTAATGACCATATTGACGAATATATATATATATATATATATATATATATATATATATATATATATATACAGAGTGTATATATATATATATGTATGTATGTATACGTATAAATATATATATATACATATATATATACATATATATATATATATATATATATATATATATATATATATATATATATAAATGCATATGCATATATATACATATATATACATATATATATATATATATATATATATATATATATACATATATATATATATATATGTATATATATATACATATATATATGAATATATATATCTATATATATATATATATATATGTATATATATATATGTATATATATGTATATATATGCATATTTTTGGGTGAGATGGCCATGTCGTCCTGATGGAAGTTCCTATAGGGTAGCTTCCTAGGGTATATTACAACTACGGCGATATTCCCAGAGAATTTACCTTAAGGTACCAGAATTCTAACTCCTGGAGCGAATATCCCTCATGAAAGGGATATCGCGACATATCAGAGGAAGTATTCTTGACACGTCACATGGCAATCTGCACCTCAAACAGAGATTACGTATCGAGGGGTCAATTGGCAAGAAACGAAATCGGGAAAGAAAAAGGGGGAGCCGCTCCCAAGGCTCCCTATTCTCCAGTTTCGTAAGCGTGCCTGGCGCCAATCCTGGCGCCATCTGTATTCCTTGTAGCGTACACGAGGTGCTACAGATACTGTATGTAGGGAGGGGTCCTACAGCCCTTTCATAGAAAGGGAAGGGCGGGTCCATCAGGACGACATGGCCATCTCACCCAAAAATAGATTTTTCGCTTCGCTCAAAATCCGTTTTTTGGGCTCAAGCCATGTCGTCCTGATGGAAGTATACCAGAGCATTACTGTATCTGTGGATTCTCAGAACGTGCCGTACTCCCAGGAGGTAATTTTTCCCCGGTCGACTAGACCTAGAGACCTAAGATGTTACCGTTATACATCTTTTCAACTAACTATAAACCATGTTAGAGCTTCCTGCCCCCTACAGGGAAGAGTCCTACTAGACTCTGGAAAAGTCTCGAAGAGTACATATACCTATGTATGAATACCAGGCAAGCTAATATAGTGGTCTCACCCTATATTAAGTAAAGCATAGTTTGTAAAGAACCACTGCGTCAATATGAAATATCGACCAGTTCTCCGCACAATACTTGTATTGGACAAAGGTTTATATCCGCATAGGAGGAAACTTGTACAACCGCCACCGTCCCCTTATGGGACGGAGTCCTCCTGTTAAGGGAAAGCATAAACCAATGCAACATAGCTTGCATAAAGGAACAATTCTATTAGAATGATCCCAGATAAAGTACATAGAATGAATGCTCAATTATACCAATAAATTGACACAGGTGAAGGAGACGCAAGGTTCTCAAGAACAAGTTTATTGACAGACAATAAATAGACAGGTTAACAACAATTATATATATATATATATATATATATATATATATATATATATATATATATATATATATATATATATATATATATAAGAAGAGGATAACCCAAAACTTTAAGCATAAGTATGATAGTAAACAGAACTTGTTTATCTGAAAGAAAAAACATTAATGCCACTTTTAACATACCGAGGTATCAAAGTCAGAAAAGTCTGTATTACAAATCAATCACATTAGCGTTAGAAACGCTCGGCACACATGTCTGCACTTATGCTAGGTTCACCTTTGGAAATGGAACAGTCTACGTGGGCAACTCAGTGCCCTCACTTAGTTTGTAGTACAGTATGTAACTACACACTCACCCTGGAATTAATCGTCCCAATTAAAACCACTGTTCCTCGCAAAGTTAAACAGTAGGGTTAACGACGCGACCCACTGCTACCACAGATCTCTTTAGTTCCTCTACTTGCTTCGCATAGTGGCGAAAGAACACTCTGGAAGACTTCCAGCCAGTGTATGAACGGAGATGTTCAAAATCCATACAATTAAAGAAATTTAAGGATGAGGCAACTTTCCTCGGATCGTGACCTGCGGGTGTACTGTCAGGATCCGCTCTGCGAATAAAATATGTGATTTTCGCTCTGAGTTGATTCAGAGATAAATTTGAGCCTGATGTTTCTCCCCTGAATAGTTGACCACCCTTGAAGTCTGAAGTTCTATGAAGATAGACCTTTAGGCATTCTACTGGACATAGAGATGCATCTTCTTTCAGAGGGCAGATTCTCCAGGGACCCCACCTGTTGGTGGGTAACTCATTCTTGGCGAGAAACGTAGGATCCGGAAACAGGTTCAGTTCTCCCCCATCCAGGAACTGAACACGACCTGCCTCTCTCGAGAGGGCTACAATCTCACTAACCCTGGCCCCGGACGCGAGTGCAAATAGGAAAATAACTTTTTGTGTCAAATCCTTTAACGCACACTCCTCATTGCTCAACAGAGAAGCGAAATGAAGAACTTTGTCTAAAGACCATGAAATGGGCTTTGGAGGTGCTGAAGGTCTGAGCCTAGCGCAGGCTTTCGGAACTTTATTAAAGATCTCGTTACCTAGGTCGACCTGGAAGGCATATAGAATGGGTCTTGTCAAAGCAGACTTACACGCTGAAATCGTGTTAGCTGCCAACCCTTGACCATGGAGGTGGATGAAGAAAGATAAGCAGAAGTCTGTCGAGATCTCCTGCGGATTCTTCGCCTTGACAAAGGCCACCCAATTTCTCCAAGATGACTCATATTGCCTTCTAGTAGATTTGCACTTATATTCCTCTAGGAAGTCTATGCTGGCTTTCGAAATCCCGAAACGCTTTCTCACCGCTAGGGAGAGAAAATCATGAGCTGCAGGGTCCGGGTTTTCTGTAATGAAGCGCAGACAGTCGACTTCTGGACTCGCTGGGTCAGAACTGGATCTGGCAGCGGTACAAACTTCAGCCGTAGTTCCAATGCCAGGGGGAACCACACGCTGTTCGGCCACTTGTGGGCCACTATTGCCGCTACCCCCTTGAAGGATCTCAGTTTGTTGAGGACCCTCAACAGAAGGTTGCGAGGAGGGAACAGATAAATCCTGGACCATCTGTTCCAGTCGAGGGACATCGCGTTCACTGCTTCCGCTAAGGGGTCCTCGTACGGGGACACGTACAGGGGCAACTTCTTGTTGTCTTTCGTCGCAAAGAGGTCTATCTGCAGTTCTGGGACTTGATTCAGAATGAAGGAGAATGATCCTGCGTCTAAGGACCATTCCGACTCTATCGGTGTGAACCTGGATAGAGCGTCCGCTGTCACATTGCGGACTCCTTGAAGGTGAACTACCGACAGGTACCACTTCTTCTTTTCCGCCAATCGGAAGATGGCCAACATCACCTGGTTGAGAGGTGGTGACCTCGATCCTTGTCGATTCAAGCATCTCACAACTACCTCGCTGTCCATCACCAACCTTATGTGGATCGAGTGACGCGGGGAGACTTTCTTTAAGGTAAGGAGCACTGCCATAGCTTCTAGAAAGTTTATGTGAAAGGTCTTGAATAGCTTGGACCAAGTCCCCTGGACTTTTTTCCGATGAGAGTGACCTCCCCATCCCTCCTTCGAGGCGTCTGAGTGAATTGTCACCGACGGGGGAGGTGGCTGAAGAAGAACCGACTTCTTTAATTGTCTGGCTTGGGACCAAGGACTGAGAAGAGTACGTAGCCGAAGCGGAACTGGTCTTCTCAGATCTCTTCGCGCGTTTGATGCATAACTTCTCCAAACTCCGGTTGCATCCTTTAGCTGTGCTCTTAGCACTGGGTCTGTCACCGAAGCAAACTGGAGAGAGCCCAGTACCCTCTCCTGTTCGCATCTTGATATCCTTTCGGAATCTAGAAGTCTCTTGACAGAATCAGCTATCTCCTTCCTTTTCTTCGCCGGGATGGAGAAACAGTGTGACATTAGGTCCCAGTGGATTCCCAGCCACTGGAACTTTTGAGATGGAGAAAGTCGAGACTTTTTTCTGTTGATCTTGAAGCCTAGGTACTCTAGGAACTGGATCACTTGACTGGAAGCTTGCAAGTATTCTGTCTCGGATGCTGCCCACTCTAGCCAGTCGTCCAGGTAGGCTACTACCTGAATTCCCTTTAGGCGTAATTGTTTGAGAGCTACGCTCGCAAGCTTTGTGAAAATCCTTGGGGCTATATTTAGCCCGAATGGCATGGCTCTGAAGGCGTATAGTCTTCGTTGTAGCCTGAACCCTAGGTAGGGGGAGAGTCGACGGTTGATTGGAACGTGCCAATAGGCGTCTGACAAGTCTATAGAGACGGAATATGCCCTCTTGGGCAGTAAGGTCCTTATGTGTTGCAGTGTTAGCATCTTGAATTTGCAATTCACTATGAACTTGTTGAGTGGCGACAAGTCCAGAATGACTCTGAGCTTTTCCGAGTCTTTCTTGGGAACACAAAACAGCCTCCCTTGGAATTTGATGGACCTCACCCTTCGGATCACTTTTTTCTCCAACAGTTCTTGAACGTACTCCTCCAGAACGGGGGTGGAGTGTTGGAAAAACCGAGGGCACGGGGGTGGAGTGCTGTACCGGCTCCAGCCCAGTCCATTCTTGAGTAGGCTGTGGGCCCAGGGATCGAAGGTCCACCGATCCCGAAAATTCTGAAGTCTCCCTCCTACCGGCATCATCTCACTTGGAGTGCCGTCCTGAGGTCTTGCCTCCCTGACCGCGACCACCCCTGAATCCCCTTCCCCTTGAGGGGCGCCTAGACGAGCCTCTGGCTGCTCCTCTAGGCTTTGCTCGAAAGGAAGTAGACTGCCCTTCGAACGATGGGGTGAATGCCGTGGACTGTGTCGACACAGCCTGGGGTACCCACTGGAAAGTGGTCGGGGTTTGTGCCACTATCTGGGGCACTGAAGGCAATGGCAATTGCAGTTGCTGTTGCTGTTTAAGAGGCTTGGCTGGCCGAGACGGTAGCCTAGTCCTCATTTTCTTCCTCTTTGGTTGAGGACCCTCATCCGGGGAAGACCTTCTTTTGATAGCCAGGCCCCACTTCTGGAGAAGGTTTCTATTCTCCAAGGCGGCCTTATCAACAACTTCTTTGACCAATTCGGAAGGGAAAAGGTCTTTGCCCCAAATGTTGGAGGAGATTAGTTTCCTTGGCTCGTGCCTCACCGTAGCCGAGGTGAACACGAACTCCCTACAAGCTCTCCTTGCCTTGACGAAGCCATAAAGATCCTTCGTCACTGTGGCCAGATGAGTCTTGGCCACTACCATGAACATTTCATGGACCTTGGGGTCACTTGCCATCGTCTCAAGAGTAGTCTGAAGAGACATTGAGGCAGCCAGTCTTTCTTTTGTCTCGAGCTCTCTCCGCAAAAGAAAGTCAGACAGCTTAGGGAGGTCCTCGCCGAACTGACGTCCGGCAATATCAGCCTCCAACTTCCTAACTGAGAACGTAAGATGGACGTCCTTCCAGTCTTTGTGGTCCATAGGCAGGGCCAGCGACAAGGGTTTACACTCTCCCAGGGAGGGGCAAGGCTTGCCGGCCTCGACTGCTTTTAGTACAGCCGCAAACCCTTTCCGTAAAAAGGGGAAGGCTCTAGTAGGAGAGGACACAAAGGAAGGGAGCTTCTTACTCAATGCAGCTACCTTTGAGTTCGAGAAGCCCCTCTCTTTCATCGAGGATGAAAGCAAAGCTTGAGCCTTAGCATGGTCCATCACTATGACTTCCTTCGGCTCTGTCTCCTCCTATGAAGCTGGTTCCTTCCTCAGCCGGACATAACAGTCCGAATATGACGCCTTGCTGGGCCAGAATTCCACCTCCTCTAGGGGAACTGAACCCAACTTATCCGAGATGACGATCTTTCCAGTCGTCATCGGCATGTGCTCAGCATACCTCCATGGGTTAGCATCTGAGCACAAGGGAAGGTCTTTCACATTGAGCCTTTTCTGGGGCCCATGTGATGCTGCAAGGCTCTGCATCCGCAGTTCCATTGCAGCCGCCTTCTCCTGATTCTCCTTCTGCATTTGTTGGATCATTCCAACAATGGAGGAGAGGGCCTGTCCCAGCTCTACTGGGAGAGCGGACGATGTTGAGGGAATAGACTCCGGGATTTTAACCGGAGTAGCCGACACCTCGTCGGCCTCTTCCTCTACAACGTCTGGGGCTTGAACTTCATCCTGGGCTTCTGCCAGGAGGTCCTCCTCCAGACGCTCGTCCACGTCAGACATCCTGTCATCCAACTGGATGTCTTGCATAGCGACCGCGACTTCAGCATCCACCTGGATCTGAACTTGGGGGATCTCCTCTTGAGGCTGGGGAATCACTGCATCAGCTGATGCCCTAGGGAAAAGATACGCCCTCATCTTCTCACTTGGAAGATAAGGTCCAGAGGTGTTCTTCTGGAAGCCCCTTACCCAGGTACGAAGCTTCTCCCTTGCTATATCCCTTGATTCCGCCGTCCTAGGGGAATCAAAGGCCTCAGTAATAAGGTTAGTGCACACGGTACATACCTGAGGGTCTCAATACTGGAGATCACCCTTGGAGACAGCGCATGCTGCGTGCCTCCTACAAAACTCATGTCCGCATAGGTTCTTACTGCGGACGTTGCAGAAAACACTTCCGCACTTCGGAGGGTCCTCCTGTAAAGAGAAGAAATTTCCATGAGTATCAAGTGAACTATGTATCACTGGATATGCATAGTTTAGCATAACAATTCAGAAAGGAAAGACACACACTTGTGTTTCCTTCACAACCAATTGTTGCAGCCTTCCAGATAATAAAATCGTATGGTTAATCTCTTCTAGAATAACCAATGAAAAGTTTCCAGAGGAAACAGGTGTAGCTCACACCTAAGCAATGATTTTAAAATCCTGGATAATAGACAAGAAAGAACTCACTTTCTTATCTGTAAGGCAACAGCAAAGGGCTGTGCAAGACAACACAAAAGTGTTAGAACACACAGTGCTGTACCAAAACTTATACTATAGTTTTCCTCTTACAGTATATGTTATACTGAAGAATACTGGTACAGTATAGAAGGTTATGTGCCGGCCGGCACACACCATAACTAGCTTTAAAGTATACTACTTAACAGCTATAAGGCGGCAGAACGCTGGTTCAAATGCATGTGCCGGCCGGCAGAAACTGCCGGCCGGCAACAGCCAATGTCGGCCGGCAATGACTGCCGGCCGGCAACTACACAAGGTAGTACCCGGCTGCCGGCCACACTCTTGGCGACCGGCAGACAAGGGCTGACATTAGCCGGCCGGCAAAGGTACACAACCGATGCCAGCCAGCAGCAAAAGAACCAGAGGACTACGACTGCCCGGCTGCCGGCCTCATAGGTCGGCAGCCGGGTCGGGTACAGCACTAGAAGAAAACAGAATGGATGCCGGCATAAGAGCGTACACTACCTCCAAGCCCGGCAATCCGATAGAGTGCATATAAGGAAGGGGAAAATCTAATTCAGGCTTCCTGACCAATGCCGTCTGGTTCTACAGGCAGGCATGGATGAGGGACCAAGGGAGGTCCGGGCAGCACTCAAAGCAGAAGACCCTTGCCGGCCGGCAGCTCTGCCGGCCGGCAAGGGACTGAGTCAATTCCACATCCTAACCTATCCTAGGTCCAGATGTAGAATGACGTACTGTACTGTAATGGCTAGGCCATTACGGAGATAGAGGGGGAAGGGACAAAAGAGGGTCCTACCAACCTTGCTTTAGTGAAGGATCACCCGCAGCCAAGAAAACTCATCTTAGCCTAAAGGAGATCCAAGGAGGGAGGCCAGCAATACTTGCCAGCTCCCAAAGAACCAAAGCAAGGAAGGTGTTGCTACACCCAGGGAAAGAATCTTATCCTCCCCCGAGAACAGCAACAAGGACTAGTCTGCTAGATCACAAAAGAAGGAATCATCTCGTACAGAAACCTTCGGTAGTGACCTAAGGAGGCTAAGCCTCCTATGTCTGTGTCAGGCCAGCGAGGGAGACTCTACCCCAAGCCAGACGAACACAGACTCAGACTAAAAACTCTGTTGTTCTGTCCCACTCTGAAACCAGACTTACTGGAACAGGAAGGTACAGTAACACCCCAGTATAGTTTTATCGAAAGTTAATTCAGATAAACCACTTAGGGATAAGCCCAAGGCTTAAACAGAGGGAAAGGAATTGCATAACTTCTCCGAAGAAAAGAAAGCAACCGGGGAGTATGAGAAAGTATACTAAGGCTCCATAAGCAACTTAGCCTAGGCACCAAGAGAATCGATTACCTAAATCACCGAAACTCACTCGTATACTATCTTGGAAATATTCAACATAATCTTAAATGTATAAAAAACAGCCTAAAGCTTCAATAAAATTTTAATACACTCGGAAAACCAAAATCATGCAGAAAGTACTAGGACCAAACGACTAGGCTACATGGCCTAGCGTAGGCCAGAGTTGGCGAATACTTCGCCAAAATAATACTAAAGCACGAAAGGAAATCCTATGTAACGCTAAATAGCTAAAATTTATTAAAGCAAAACAACCGGGAATGTCGCTCTGGCTAACTAAACTTATACCTAGCGAGCGACAGCGTCCATGACGCCTCCGGTAGGCTACGGCTCTTGTAACAAAGATTAATCTTATTAATCACTTAAAAATTTACCAAGAGCCTACATTTATACATAAAAGAAATGGTACTCAACTTATCAGAGGCCGACGAAGTTGGAGAAGCCATGAAAAGCTGAATAAATCCAATATTTGCGAGAAACACAGGAAAAAACACCGAGTTGTTAAGCTACGCAAAAAGGAATACAGATGGCGCCAGGATTGGCGCCAGGCACGCTTACGAAACTGGAGAATAGGGAGCCTTGGGAGTGGCTCCCCCTTTTTCTT
>NC_090740.1:122319541-122327041 GCF_036898095.1 Palaemon carinicauda | reverse complement strand
TCTCAACTCGAACCCCCAAACATTGTTATATTGTTCGCCATTTTGGATTATTTTTCTTTTATTTCATGATATATTTCATCAATTTCAAGTTACTCACGTGTGAGTTAATAAATAATAATATTATTTTTTTCCTATTCAGAACCGTAGCGTGAAATAAAATGTCCTACATGAAAACTGAAAAATAGTCCTTTAGCTTCAAATTAGGCAACGCCTTTCTTATCGGTAAAATTTTAATGATTACTGACAAGTGTAAAGAAGATATCGGCATACATGGCCTCAAGGCTATTACAAAGAAGCTTTAATTCAACAATATAACTAGGCTACCATTCATGATGTTGTACCAACCGTGTGTCACACGATCGTACATAAATTATTTTGTATATATTATGCTTGTATCTGCGCTCTTCCCTCGCACTAAAAAAAACCTGAATATACATGTCTGCGTATCGCCTCTGTAACATTGTCTGTCTTGTGAACATGAAAATTCCTGTTGCCTTGAGGTTTTGTATATAAAGGAGAGTCACAACCTTGCTCTCGGCCCGTCAAACTCATTCTTCGGCTCACATAGTTACCAGCTTCCCATTAGCAATCATTTACAAGGCTTGCTCTGGGCTTAGCAAGACCAAAAGCAAGAATAGTCTTTTTGGGCTGAGAATCTTGCAAGACCTGACCACACCGGTCGGGTCTTCAACCCTTGGGGGGGGGGGGGGGGGGGGGGGATGACTGTCCAAGAGCCCCCGTCCGGAAATATGGTTCGGGCAATCTGTGTGTGTGTGTATGTGTTTGTATTAACTAGGTAAATCTTTCAGCAGCTCTTAAAGTGGACCTGAAATAGGGGTTTGTCATTATTCAAACACAAGCGTTCCCGTTATGGCCGCTGGTGTCAATATTGGAGCCATTAATATTGGGGAGCCTCTCGATCCTTGCTCATGTTTGTGTACTTTATAGTTTTCAAACAAATAATCTACGCACGCCACTCTGCCTATTATTATTATTATTATTATTATTATTATTATTATTATTATTGTTATTATTATTATCATTATTACTATTATCATTAATATTATTATTATTATTATTACTAGCTAAGCTACAACCCTAGTTGAAAAAGCAAGATGCCATAAGCCCACGGGCTCCAAATGGGGAAAATAGCCCATTGAGGAAAGGAAATAAGGAAATAAATAAACTATATAAAAAGTGATACAAAATTGAAGTAAAATATTTTAAAAACAGAAACAACATTAAAACAGGTCTTTCAAATATAAACTATAGAAAGAGACTTATGTTAACCTATTCAACATAACCAATCACTAGGAGTTTGAGCTTTTGAAGTTCTACCAATTCAATTACCCGATTAGGAAAGTAATTCCACAAGTTGGTCATAGCTGGAATCGAACTTCTGGAGTACCGTGTAGTATTGAGCCTCGTGATGAAGAGAAGGCCTGACTATCAGAATTAACTGCATTCCTAGTATTACGAACTGGGTGGTACTATAATACAGTTAAAATAATAAGTGAAAATTAAACTTTTTCCTTCTCTTTTAGCCGAAGAAGGGCCATTATGTAATAAATTTACCTTTGATGCACTAGGATCTTCCAATAATGACAATTTGATGATGTTTAACCAAAAGCGGAAGTAAATCACTTAATATAAGTATATATAATTTTGAATTAACAATATGCATACTTCAATGTACCTAACATACAGCAAATTCATATATTTTTCAGTTATAGCCAGACGTAATTGAAAATTAATTTAGATGACGATAATCTCTCGAGTTAAGTGTTGTTACTTAAAAAAAAAAAAAAAAAAAAAAAAAAAAAAAATAAAAAAAACATAAAATAAAATGTATGTTAAGGGTCATTTTCGTTTAAAATGCTTCCAAAATACTAAAATTACTGCCTATGACGTTTGAAATTATTCCTAAAGACTAAAATACCGTCAGAACTTTGCTCAGACAACATTTATAACATTGAAAACGCTTCCAGAAGACTAAACTTTCTGCCAATTCTTTTACTCAGACTGAATTGTACCGCCTGTGTTTCACACACGCAATTTTTTTTGTTTTGTTTATATCCCATTCTCCCCCTCACTGTTAACAGAACCTGTTTAAGCCTGCCTTTACATGTACGATTCTGCTCGATTTTTGTGACATTCTTGCCTGGAGTCCCTTGCATAATGACTCGCTATCTGTTGAAATAAAGTCAGTTGCATTAACTTCGCCTTTTAGTTCAAACCTAGCGGCCCATTCCCACAACGTAATGAACTATGACACACGTGTGGAGGTTTCGTTTTTTTTTTTTTTTTTTTTTTTCAAATTGCAAACAAAGAAACTTTTACCATTTCACCACTAATGATCTCTTCACACGAGAGGTTCTGTTTCACTTACAGTTTTTTTTTTGGTTTTGTGCCAATTATCCCTTCGTATATCTGTGCGACATCTTTTGGACTTTCTTATTTATCCAAGTAAACAAATCAAATATTGATAAAGGAAATATCATAGTTTCACTTAGTTTTCATTTTTATCCTCTCGTTTATTTATGGACATCCTTTAGAATTTCTTATTTATCTAATAAACAAAATATATATTGATAAAGGAGATATAATGAAGACTTATGAACACCCTATATTTGCCTTTTTATATGCATATTATCTCTGTTTACGAAAAATAACTAGAATATAAACAATAAAGACACCAAAATTATGATGCAATACAAAGTTACTAATAACTAGATACTGTCTTCCCAGAATGTTATATTTCACCAAGGAAATTTTTCAACGCTGGTGATGATTCAGTTAAAAATATCAGTTTGTTTTCGACTCTTTCATGAGGAGTGTGGTGGTCATTATGTTCAAAGAAAATTCAATTTGGAGAGAGAGAGAGAGAGAGAGAGAGAGAGAGAGAGAGAGAGAGAGAGAGAGAGAGAGAGAGAGGAGAGAGAGAGAGAGAGAGAGAGAGAGAGAGGGTGGCTTTTGAAATAGGTTTAAAATGTATGAAAAAAAAAAAACGTTTTTATACAGACTTGTTTCGATGAATATTTTCCTCAATCATAGCATGATTAAAAGATTCTTTAATCACAGTTTTCTGGAAATAAAATGCTACAATGAAGCTTTTAAATATGATGAGAGTTGAAATGGGACAGGACGAACTTACGCCGTTACATATATATCGAAAAACTCTTTTATCTTCTAGATTTTATTTCCAGCCTTTCCTTGAAAATAATTTCCTGTCTCTATCATAGTTATTTTTTCGTATTATTCTATTATATAGTACAGATATGTGAAAGCCTGACTAAGAGACGCCAGTAAGAGTATGGAAATATATCTATACTAAATTTGTTTTTAATGAGACGAATTTGCTCTAACTCGCAGCGGTGCCCTTTTAGCTCGGAAAAGTTTCCTAATAGCTGATAGGTTAGAATTATTTTGTCCAACCAATCAACTAGTAGGAAACTTCTCAGAGCTAAAAAGGCACCCTTTCAAACATTTCACAGGACTTTCTTATATAGAAAAATTTATCCAAACATCAACTTTCTCACCTAAACAAAAAATTTTATTTCTTTATAAATGCTTATCATAACCGGTGTGAATGTTTCAGTATATACTTGGTAGAAAAGATAGCGCCTGTTTCTTTAAATCCTAATGTCTATATTTATCATATTCATCCTTATACTAGTGTACGTGACCTGTCAAAGATGATGGCTAAATATTTAGATAGATATGCACACCCACACACACAACTCCAAGTTACGACTACTCCATCTTTCCCTAGTCGAAGAACGTGCATAACTGAGCGTGACCGAAAAGATATACTGTATATATATATATATATATATATATATATATATATATATATATATATATATATATATATATATGGTGCAAACAAGTACAATGTCGTACTTCCTTGTTATCTTGAAAAGGTTCCACAATGATGTGAGACGTGTTTGAAAACTTGGTGTATATTTGTAGATATTACAAAAAACGTTTAGAGCTTTCGTCCATCATCTGTGGACTTGGTCACTAAAGTCCACAGATGATGGACGGAAGCTCTAAACGTTTTTTGTAATATCTACAAATATACACCAAGTTTTCAAACACGTCTTACATCATTGTGGAACCTTTTCAAGATATATATATATATATATATATATATATATAATATATATATATATATATATATATATATATATATATATATATATATATATATGTGTGTGTGTGTGTGTGTGTGTGTGTGTGAGTATATATATACACATACACACATATATATATGTACATATATATATATATATATATGAATATATATGCATATATATATATATATATATATATATATAAATATATATATACATGTATGGGAGGAATTACAAAAGAGTAATAAAAATAAATAGAGTAAGTGGAAATGTTAGACTGCTAATTGATATTAGTAAAACTAAACTAATGTTAAAGGAGAATACGGAGACATCAAATAAGAGATATGGATGAACCTCTGGAGATTATTAATGAATATACGTACTTAAGACAGACAGTAAGTGTTTCTCCAGGACACGAGATCGAAGTTAAAAGAAGGATAAGCATGGGAAGGAGAGCATTTGTTAACTAAATGAGATTATGAAAACTATAATGCCACATTCTCTAAAACGAAAAGTATTGAATGAGATGGTCCTACCAGTACTAACTTATGCATCAGAAGCTTGGAGCCTTACTAAAGTCTTAGAACATAAGCTAGTTACAACTCAAAGAGCTATGTAAAGAATAATTATGGGAATAAGATCACACTAGGATACAAGAGCAAACTAAAATTTAGGATATTCTAACAACTTGTAAGAAAAAGAAATGGACATGTACAGGACATATAAGAATTGCAAACAATAGATAGACATTAAGAATAGCAAAATAGATACAAGAGATTATAAAAGAATCGGAGGTAGGAAGAAAAAACGATGGATTGACAGACTAAGAAAGTTTGCGCGGGTTGACTGGCGCAAGAAGATCATAAACAGACGCAAGTGCAAGGACATGTGTACTAGCTCTTGTTGATGATAGTGATGATGATAATGATATATATATATATATATATATATATGTATATATATATATATATATATATATATATATATATATATATAAATAACTATACAGACTCTAAGTAGTTTCTATATGAAAATAATAACGCAAGAAAATGCTAGCATCTCACCATGCTCACGGAAATACAGAGCCCAATGTGGCGATGAAGTGTTTTGTTTTTTATCACTTACCTATTGAACAAATTCTACATCACCTTACATATTGCCTTTACGTTCTGTATTGTTGGTAATCATATACCAGACATTAAAAGTAATAGAGAATTGCGTAGTTGTTCGTATATATGAAAAAGTGTTTCCATGGAGGTAAATATGGCTTGACGATTTTATATGAAACTTTCTTTATCAGGAATTTCACAGTGGCTGGAGAGGATATTTCTTATCGCCTCTCCTCGGAAGTCGGGAGCAATCCTTTGCCAACTTCACGGGGCTGTCCAATATCTACTAGATTAAATTCTTTATTATCACCTAACTTCCCTCGGTGGGTGGGGGGTGGCGGGGGGGGGAGAGTTTTTCTATACACACATAGATACATACGTACACACACTGTTAAAAAAAAAAACGTAATTTTAATCGGAATTTCTCCGTAAAAATATACTGTTCATTGGCCGTATTTCAGTAAAATATAGGCAACCGTCACCTAACTTCCCTCGGTTGGCGGGGGTGGGGGGGGAGAGTTTTTATATACACACACAGATACATACGTACACACACTGTTAAAAAAAAACGTAATTTTAATCGGAATTTCTCCGTAAATATATACTGTTTCATGGCCGTATTTCAGTAAAATACAGGCGACCGTAATTTTGATGCATTAGATTGCATCCTACACTGTTATAAAACCGTAATTTTAATCGGAATTTCTCCTAAAAACATACTGTTCTCATCCGTTTTTCAGTAAAATACGGGCGACCGTAATTTTATCTTACTTTATTATTATCTTTTACGGATTGGTGACCGTAATATCACTCTTTAATGTCAATATATCCGTTTAAAAAAAAAAAGTAAAAATCCTGAAATAAATGTTTTCAGGCATCTTCCGTTTTTATAATGTAGATTTTTAACAGTGTACAGAGCATCACTATAAATAGATTTTTCTCCCCTAGAAAAGGATTAAACATCATAAAGTCGACAGGATTGCAATAAAAGATATTTTCAAAGTGATTTCCTTTTTAGACATCAGTCTTTTGTGAAAAAATAATGTTTCACACGTCGAAGTTAATTACAATTGAATACCTCATAACTAGATGGGTAAAGAGTAATAGGGTTTTCATCATTACAGACATTCGAAAAAGTAACCGAACAGCTTTTCCAGAATGTATCATTCAATAGTGTGCATTGACCAATTTTGTGGAGAGTCCTATGTTATTAAAATAAATAATAGATTGCATCCTATGATTTTGCATGCAGATAATAGTGTTGACATTAAACTAAGAATCTGATAGAATATCAAATTAATTTCGTTAAAAATTCCTCCATGTATGGATGGATGAAGCGCGCTCATCCATACAACCTTATTATTATTATTATTATTATTATTATTATTATTATTATTATTATTATTATTATTATTATTATTATTATTATTATTATTACTTGCTAAACTGCCTAGGGAATCCAACAGGGAAAACAGCCAAGGGAGGAAAGGAAACAAGAAAAAAAAATATTTTAAGAACAGTAACAACATTAAAATAGATATCTTATATAAACTATAAAAACTTTAACAAAACAAGAGGAGGAGAAATAAGATAGAATAGTGTGCCCGAGTGTACCCTCAAACAAGAAAACTCTCTAACCCAAGATAGTGGAAGACTATGATACAGAAGCTATGGCACTACCCAAGACTAGAGAACAATGGTTTGATTTCGGAATGTCCTTCTCCTAGAAGAGCTGCTTACCATAGCTGAAGAGTCTCTTCTACTTTTATCAAGAGTAAAGTAGCCACTGAACAATTACAGTGCAGTACTTAACCTCTTGAGAGAAGAAAAATTGTTTGGTAATCTCATTGTTATCAGGTGTATGAGGATAGAAGAGAATATGTAAAGAATAGGCCAGACTATTCGGTGTATGTGTAGGCAAAGGGAAAAGGAACCGTAACCAGGGAGAAGGATCCAATGGAGTACTGTCTGGCCAGTCAAAGGACCACATTACTCTCTAGTGGTAATATCTCAACGGGTGGCTGGTGCCCTGGCCAACCTACTACCTTAAAGAGAAAATACTATTATTCTAATAACTGAATAATAAAGGGACATAATGTTTCTCTGCCTTACTAGTATACAAGTAAATATAGGTGGTCGTTAGAGCTTTAATAGATTTGATATCGTTTTTAGAGCCCATAAAAATATAAAATGAAAACATTTCACCCAACATAAATGGATTTTTTTTTTTTTAGAGCCTTGTTTGGACACCTCTC
>NC_090740.1:122309541-122312041 GCF_036898095.1 Palaemon carinicauda | reverse complement strand
TAGGGTGTAGTTGGAAAATGAAAAATGAAAAATATCACCAGTTATGAAGATACTTATATTTTCCTCTGGCTTATTCTAAAGCTTTATACTTTCTCAAGCCAATCATTTGCACGGCCGTTTTTCTTTTTAGTGACTGAAGCTATCTATTTCTCCTCTCAACTGCCTTTAAACCTGACTAGCAATCTTTTCAGCTAGGGTCAGACTAACTATATAGAGTCATTGTTTTGTTTCCCCAGGATAGCAGAGGCCTGTCATACATCCCAAAATACTATTACCAAACAATTCTTCTTCACCCAAGGGGTTACTGTACTGTAATTGTTCAGTGGCCACTTTCCTCTAAGTAAGGGTAGAAGAGACTTTTTAGCTATGGTAAGCAGCTCTTCTAGGAGAAGGACACTCCAAAATCAAACCATTGTTCTCTACTCTTGGGTAGTGCCATAGCCTCTGTACCATGGTCTTCCACTGTCTTGGGTTAGAGTTCTCTTGCTTGAGGGTACACTCGAGCACACTATTCTATCTAATTTCTCTCCCTCATGTTTTGTTATATATAGGAGATATTTATTCTAATGATGTTATTCTTTTTAAAAGATTTTATTTTCCCCTTTTTCCTTTCCTCACTGGGCTATTTTCCCTGTTGGAGCCCCTGGGTTTATAGCATCCTGCTTTCCCAACTAGGGTTGTAACTTAGCAAGTAATAATAATAATAATACACCACAAGTAAAAAGCTTTTACCGTATCTGCGACCCACTAAGGACCGTGTTATGCCCAAATTGATGCAATCATTTGATATCAAATAAATATTCCAGCGCAAGAGAGATAATACACTTGTCTGTATTCATGCGCTGTTTATTGCCAAAACCCACACTTGGGGAAACAATATTAAAAGTGATAGAACTGAAATATGATAACGGTTCCTGCATTGCAGCAATACTCTTGCATGAAATTTTTTGAGAGAATTCTTTCCTTTTGAGTATATAATAATAATAATAATAATAATAATAATAATAATAATAATAATAATAATGACGTAGATGATGAGGATTATTATTATTATTATTATTATTATTATTATTATTATTATTATTATTATTAATAATGACTTAGAAAAACGTTTAGTTGTCTATAACAGGAAAGGCTACCAAATGACCTCTGGTGCAATCTCTCTGAGTTCCTGCCCAGAGAGTATAAGAACAATGAAGTTTTCTTCTCCTAGAATAGATTAAAAAGAACATTCCTGTCAGAACGCAAGTACCTTAGTAATAAACTCAAAGGGAATTGTTATTACTTTTGCTTATATGACAATGAGACGATGGCGCTCAATTTTTTCCACTGGTATTTTTTTCTCCCAGTGAAGCCATCATCGATTTTATGATAACGGTCTCAAGATATCATTTATACATTATATTTAACCTGATTCTTCCTTGTATACACATCAGAGATTAAAGCTTCCATAATATTAGAGTATCTGAAAACAGTGAGAATGTCTTTCCTCAAATGTAATGTCTGAAAAACATGACATTTGTTTCTTAATGTTGTAAAATATGCTTCCATTTTTTCGTCTCATGAGAGACATAAAAAAAATCCGACTTGTTAGAAATTATTAACCCAGTCAGGTTAATCATTTCACATTCCTTATCCCCAATCTCATGTGAATACATCTTCAAGATACGTAGAAATAGGTTTCTTACCTGTCCATCTTTTAATGACACATGTTGATAACAGTGGAATATGGATGTATGCTATCAAGAATGTAAGTTTCATATATGTGAAATTGTTGATGTCACATCCCTAATCAATACCATATCAATGAAAGGAATATTACATCATTCCTCTATTAGATAAAATATCAAATTAATTCCGTTAAAAAATTTTCCATGTATGGATAGATGAAGCGCGCTCATCCATACAACCTTAAAGAGAAAATACTATTATTCTAATAACTGAATAATAAAGGGACATAAAGTTTATTTATCGAGGAATATATTGAAATATCCCAGCACTGAAATACAAATTACCTATGTTATCCGATTGCTATCTTCACCTCACTTATCCTTCCCCTTAGTGGATTAGACTAGGTAAAGTCTATTGGGGGTGCATATATCTAGGTTATCTTCGCATACGTCCCTGATTATACACGATTTCTTCGGATAGTCGTTCCGCGGGTTAGAAACCCGTGATACCCGACGGTAATTCTCTTACAATATCACTCGCAGAAATATTATACTGTACGAAGCGGCCGAAGGGAACTTCCATCAGGACGACATGGCCATCTCACCCAAAAATAGATTTTTCCTACGTCCAAATCCGTTTAAAGTTCATTGTTTATATTATATTCGTTTTATTTAATATGGAGATTTCGTATTGGCGAGTTTTTATTGTGCATACAAATTCCCCGTTAGATAAAAATCTTTACTGGCAATGAACACGTCAAGACGTTTTAAATGTTTATCTATGCCAAGCTCGGAAATGGTAAATATATGATACAGGTTAGCTGTTAAGC
>NC_090740.1:122292041-122307041 GCF_036898095.1 Palaemon carinicauda | reverse complement strand
AAAGAAAATTTTGTTGGGATTGCAAGTGATGTATGTGGCAAGAAGGTTGTTGGAGGCAGCATGAGGAAGGGCAGTGAATGGTGGAATGAAGGAGTGAAGGTGAAAGTGGAAGAGAAAAAGAGGGCTTTTGAAGAATGGCTGCAGAGTAATAGTATAGAGAAGTATGAAAAATATAGAGAGAAAAAGGTGGAAGTAAAGCGCAAGGTACGTGAGGCAAAGAGGGCAGCTGACCTGAGGTGGGGTCAGGGATTGGGTCAGTCATATGAAGAGAATAAGAAGAAGTTTTGGAAAGAAGTGAAGAGAGTAAGGAAGGCTGGCGCAAGAATTGAAGAGACAGTGAAAGATGGAAATGGAAGGTTGTTAAAAGGAGAGGAGGCAAGGAAAAGGTGGGCGGAATATTTTGAAAGTTTGCTGAATGTTGAGGATAATAGGGAGGCAGATATAATTGCTGTTCCAGGTGTTGAGGTGCCAGTGATGGGAGATGAGAATGAGAGAGAGATAACAATAGAGGAAGTGAGGAGAGCACTAGATGAAACGAGAGTAGGAAAAGCATCTGGTATGGACGGTGTGAAAGCTGAGATGTTGAAGGAAGGGGGTGTGACTGTACTTGAATGGTTGGTGAGATTGTTTAATATGTGTTTTGTGTTGTCAATGGTACCAGTAGATTGGGTTTGTGCATGTATTGTACCACTATATAAGGGTAAGGGAGATGTGCATGAGTGTTGTAATTCAAGAGGTATTAGTTTGTTGAGTGTAGTTGGAAAAGTGTATGGTAGAGTACTGATTAATAGGATTAAGGATAAAACAGAGAATGCAATCTTGGAAGTACAGGGTGGTTTTAGAAGAGGTAGGGGTTGTATGAATCAGATTTTTACAGTTAGGCAGATATGCGAGAAATATTTAGCAAAAGGTAAGGAGGTGTATGTTGCGTTTATGGATCTGGAGAAAGCATATGATAGAGTTGATAGGGAAGCAATGTGGGATGTGATGAGGTTATATGGAGTTGGTGGAAGGTTGTTGCAAGCAGTGAAAAGTTTATACAAAGGTAGTAAAGCATGTGTTAGAATAGGAAATGAAGTGAGTGATTGGTTTCCGGTGAGAGTGGGGCTGAGACAGGGATGTGTGATGTCGCCGTGGTTGTTTAACTTGTATGTTGATGGAGTGGTGAGAGAGGTGAATGCTCGAGTGCTTGGACGAGGATTAAAACTGGTAGGCGAGAATGACCATGAATGGGAGGTAAATCAGTTGTTGTTTGCGGATGATACTGTACTGGTAGCAGACACAGAAGAGAAGCTTGACCGACTAGTGACAGAATTTGGAAGGGTGTGTGAGAGAAGGAAGTTGAGAGTTAATGTGGGTAAGAGTAAGGTTATGAGATGTACGAGAAGGGAAGGTGGTGCAAGGTTGAATGTCATGTTGAATGGAGAGTTACTTGAGGAGGTGGATCAGTTTAAGTACTTGGGGTCTATTGTTGCAGCAAATGGTGGAGTGGAAGCAGATGTACGTCAGAGAGTGAATGAAGGTTGCAAAGTGTTGGGGGCAGTTAAGGGAGTAGTAAAAAATAGAGGGTTGGGCATGAATGTAAAGAGAGTTCTATATGAGAAAGTGATTGTACCAACTGTGATGTATGGATCGGAGTCGTGGGGAATGAAAGTGATGGAGAGACAGAAATTGAATGTGTTTGAGATGAAGTGTCTAAGGAGTATGGCTGGTGTATCTCGAGTAGATAGGGTTAGGAACGAAGTGGTGAGGGAGAGAACGGGTGTAAGAAATGAGTTAGCGGCTAGAGTGGATATGAATGTGTTGAGGTGGTTTGGCCATGTTGAGAGAATGGAAAATGGCTGTCTGCTAAAGAAGGTGATGAATGCAAGAGTTGATGGGAGAAGTACAAGAGGAAGGCCAAGGTTTGGGTGGATGGATGGTGTGAAGAAAGCTCTGGGTGATAGGAGGATAGATGTGAGAGAGGCAAGAGAGCGTGCTAGAAATAGGAATGAATGGCGAGCGATTGTGACGCAGTTCCAGTAGGCCCTGCTGCTTCCTCCGGGGCCTTAGATGACCGCGGAGGTAGCAGCAGTAGGGGAGTCAGCATTATGAAGCTTCATCTGTGGTGGAAATGTGGGAGGTTGGGCTGTGGCACCCTAGCAGTACCAGCTGAACTCGGTTGAGTCCCTGATTAGGCTGAAGGAACATAGAGAGTAGAGGTCCCCTTTTTGTTTTGTTTCATTGTTGGTGTCGGCTACCCCCCAAAATTGGGGGAAGTGCCTTGGTATATAGATAGATAGATATATATATATATATATATATATATATATATATATATATATATATATATATTTATATATATATATATATATAAACAAATATATTTATATATATATGTATATACATATATATATATATATATATATATATATGCTATATATATATATATATATATATATATATATATATATATATGTGTGTGTGTGTGTGTGTGTGTGTGTGTGCGTGTGTGTGCGTGTCTATATCTTCACATAAATACAGTATATATATATATATATATATATATATATATATATATATATATATATATATATATATATATATATATATATATATGTAGAGAGAGAGAGAGAGAGAGAGAGAGAGAGAGAGAGAGAGAGAGAGAGAGAGAGCAAGTAGTTCTTTTCCTTCCTCCCTCTGGAATGCCTTAGGAAATATTCATATATCCCCAGTTCAAATTCAAAAAAAAAAATTCTCACGAACGAAATACAAACGTAAAAGCTCTTTTTTTTTTTTTTGTTTTTTTTTTTTTTTGTTTTAGTGAATACAGTTTTCCTCCTTGCTTTTTCCTTGATACATCAAAATCTCAACCGACTTCAAAGTCTTGTCGACTTAATATTGCAAATAATATTCAATAATTCTCATTGAAGATGTGTATTGAAGCTTGACTTTTGAGTCATGATTCGTTAGAAAGATTTTGCTATTTCTACATTTTTTTTCTTTACGTAGAACTGAGTCGTTCACCAAGTCTACCCTCTGTGAAGTAAAATCTCAATTTCTCCGTTGGCTTGAATGAATTACCATTGCATACGTTCATCGGTATTATTATTATTATTATTATTATTATTATTATTATTAATGATAATAATAATAATAATAATAATAATAATAATAATAATAATAATAATATATTATTATTATCATTATTATTATGATTAATAATAATAATAATAATAATAATAATAATAATAATAATATATTATTATTATTATTATTATGATTATTATTATTATTATTATTATTATTAATAATAATAATAATAATAATAATAATAATAATAATAATAATAATATATTATTATCATTATCATTATTATTATTATTATTATTATTATTATTATTATTAATATTATCATTATTATTATTACAAGCTAGACTATAACCCTAGTTGGAAAAGCCAGATGCTATATGCCCAATGGCTCCAACAGAGAAAAATAGCCTAGTGAGGAGAGGAAACATGGAAATAAAGAAACTACAAGAGAAGGATAAACAAGCAAAATAAAGTATTTCAAGAACAGTAGCATTAAATTAGATCCTTGGCATATAAACTATAAAAAAATTAAAGAAAAAACAAAAAATAGGAAGAGAAATAAGATAGAATAGCATGCCCGAGTGTACCCCTAAGCAAGAGATATACTTAACCTTGGGGAGGAAGTGATGGAGTGATTTTGAGTTTCCTGGCATCCTGACATCGAAGGTCATTGACGCCGATATCGTTTGTAATAAATACAGAATAAAAAGAGGTTCCCTTTAAATCCATAACAGTAAAGATGTCTTTATAAAAGTTAATTTACTTTAAAAAGACCTATTTTTGAAACAAATCTAGATCTACCGGTAGACATAATAACACATCCTGCCCAAGAATCTTGGCAAGGATGAACCTGGAGGAAGATTAAACATCCGCATATCAAGCAAATTATTTATGACTCCCTTTCTGGTCCATAATCAGGCTACTCTCTATCTTTATTAGATCACCTCTAAATAGATTACTTAACTCGGCTTTTCCACCAGAGGCTCGGAGTGAGTTACTAATAGATTCGATTACTCTGTAGATAAGAGCTTTTTAGGGTTTATTGGGTTCTGTTGTGGATTACTCTAAGTGAATGGGATTTAAGGCATCTCCTCATTTATGTGTTTGTTTTCCTTTACAGTTTTCATTATAAATGTATCGATAAAAGGATATCGTCACAAACTAGAAAATTATAAAATGTTAAATTTCGTATAAACAAATGTTAAACTATCTATATTTCAGTTTTCTTTAAATGAGGATTATTAGTTAACACTTGGTATTTCTAGTCAATTTGGAAATTCTTCAAATTTAAAAGCAAAAGTACGATTTGTTAAACTCTCTACATTTCAGTTATCTTTGAATAGAGATTGTTAGTCAACTCTCGATATTTATAGTTAATTTGGAAATACTGCAAATTTAAATGTAAAAACATGATTTATTTAGTAAATTCATTGATATATTAATTAATTCATAAATAGCACCTGGATAAATAGACATATGAAAATAAATAAATAAATTGATGAATGATTAAGGATTCGATATTAAAACTTTATACAATAGTGTTATAGAATATGTTATGTGTATATGCATGATTAATTAAGACAATTATTGAATTATTATCTTTGATAATTCAGTTCCATAGGTATGTATTTCATCTTGCTTCCTTTCCCCCCTTTTCTATGCTTAGTTGATATTGCTATCACGAATACAGCTTGAAATACTATGATTTTCCCTTTCATCCTACAAGTACAATAATTAAGGTGTAAAAGAACGTTCTCTTTGTAAACTTCACCTCATAGGACGAACCACCGTAAAATGAGATCCATTTCAGACTGATCATATTTTTATCTATTCTGAAATCATCCTTACGATTCTACAAAGTTTCCTAATCTCATATGCCTTGCACATATATTTAAGATAAATTGAGAACCTAGTATTTGCTAGTGTTTATGATAACTTGATTACTTATTTTGGATAATTTGTAAGAAAGCACAAAAACAATAAATACAAGTCTTCGAATCTTTTTGTGAATTTTTGTCGATCAATTATTAGTGTAAACATTGATAAATATGTATGAATACCATATTCTTAATGAGAGGTCTTTAAAAGTATATAAATATGTCAGCTTACCTTGAACACTGGCTTACAATCCCACAGTAATGATTTCACATGAGTTAAGCATTTTGGCTTAGCCTTACGTTTCTTTATTATCGGCTTGGAATGTACAGTATTAGTCTAAATATTGAGAAATATGGATGGATAGCATGACAGCTCTTTAGATTTAGATAAATATGCCAGCTTTCCTTGAAACACTGTCTTATAATACCACTGTAATATTTCCATCGTATTTCGTGTTAAGCATTTTGGCTTAGCTTTGCGTTTCTTAATTTTCTGCTTGGAATATACAATGATTGATTTACCTTTTTTTTTTCTCTCTTCCAGGTCATTGTATATCCAACCAAAAAGTCCCTGCAGAAGGTCGGGGCAGTGGCAACGTTATTAGCCATCTGGATGATGTCTTTCATATTAGCCCTTCCCAACTTCATCTGGCGGACCCTGGAGAACCACCAAGTAAACTTGCCTGGCATTGAGGTCGTTGGCTTTTGCTTCGAGCAATGGCCTACCCTCCACGGCCGGGCCTACTACAGCATCTTCGTCATCGTCGTTCAGTATTGCCTGCCCATCCTCACCGTCAGCGTCGCCTACGCTAGAATATGCAACAAGCTGAGGTATCGCATGACGAACGCCTCGACGCGATCCTCTCGCTCCAAAAAGGAGGACTTGAGGATGAAAAAAACCAACACTCTGCTCATCGCCATCGCCCTAATCTTCTGCCTTTCGTGGCTGCCCTTGAATCTTTATAACGTCATCGTGGATCTCTGGAATCCCTTCGGAGAAGACACGGAGTCCATGCTCGTCGCCTACTCCGTGTGTCACATGGCGGGGATGTCCTCAGCTTGCTCCAATCCCCTCCTCTACGGCTGGCTCAACGATAACTTCCGGAAAGAGTTCCTGGAGATCTTTTCGAAGCTGTGTCCTTGCTGGCCGTCCCTGACCGCCTCCTCCGGCAGGATCAACAGCCTCAGGACCAGCAGAGGGAAGGACGGCGGGTCGATGAGATCGTTGCCACCCTGCAGCCATCCGGTCGTCCTGTACACGAAGGCGCAGGAAGAGCTGACCTGCAACGGCATCAGTATGGACCTGCAAGATCAAGAAGTCACCTTCATCTCACAGGTTGTCACCACGACTACGCTTTAAGGGATTTATGGTAGGTCAGAGAGTTCTGTATACTCTGTATAAGTGTGCATGTATACAGTATCCACCACCTATTATTATTATTATTATTATTATTATTATTATTATTATTATTATTATTATTATTATTATTATTATTATTATCACTTGCTAAGCTACAACCCTAGATGGTAAAGCAGGATGATATGAGCCCAGGAGGCCTCAACAGAGAAAATAGCCTATTGGAGAAAGGAAAAAAAATGATCTTGAGAAGAGTAACAACACTGAAATAAATAACTCCGACATAAACTATAAAAAACTATAAGGAAACAAGAGGAAGAAAAATAAGATAAAATAGTGTCCTCGAGTGTACCCTACAGCCCCATTATTCATGTGATTTGATGAAATACCCAAAAAGAACATTGGTCATTACTTCAAACTATTTATTTGTTAACAGTTATTTATAAAACAGAATGATGAATAAAGGCAGATAAGATTATTTTGGTGTGATAACTAGAAATGATCCTATGGAGAACATAATCAGCAATACAATTAATATATCTCTTTAAATTTTCAAATGTTTTTCAGCTCTGCCCATTAGTGAATATACTGTACACCATGGTAGTCCATATCCACTTCATTATAACATATATATATATATATATATATATATATATATATGTATATATATATATATATATATATATATATATGTATGTATGTATGTATGTATGTATGTATTCCAAAGTACACAACTGCAAACACACACACACACACACACACATATATATATATATATATATATGTATATATATATATATATGCATATATATATATAAAATATACTTGATATATATATACATATATACATATATATATATATATATACATATATATATATATAAATATATATATATATATATATATACATTTATATATATATATATAAATATATATATTGTATATATATATATATATATATATATATATATATATATATATACAGTATATATATATACATATATATATATATATAAATATATATATATATATATATTTATATATATATATAAATATATATATTGTATATATATATACAGTATATATATATATATATAGATATATATATATATATATATATATATATATATATATATACATATATATATATATATATATATATATATTTATGTTTGTGTATATACATATATATGTATATATAGATATATATATATATATATATATATATATATATATATATACATATATATATATATATATATATATAAATATATATATATATATATATATATATATATATATATATATATATATATACTCTATATGTGTGTATATATATATATATATATATATATATATATATATATATATATATATATATATATATGTATATATATATGTTTGTGTATATACCTATATATATATATATTTATATATATATATATATATATATATATATATATATATATATATATAACAGTAATGTCTGTTATAGTAATTAAGAATCCCTTGACTATTGTCATTTCAACCCGATTTTTGTGATGTTAATTACACGTAAAGGAATGATATCACGGTCTCCAACCCATAAAAGATAATAACAGAGGATGGTAAAATTATGGTCGCTCGTAATTCAACTGAAATACGGCTGATAACAGTAAGTCTATTTTTAGGGAGAATTTGCGATTAAAATTAGGTTTTTTTTTCTTTTTTTTTCTTTAAACAGTGTGCGGGGAAAGTGGGGTCAGTGAAGAATAATTTGCATTAAAAAGAACCGTAAATATCTGGCATCTTTTATTGCAGGATTTTTACCATATTAAAAACGTTTATATCGACGTAAAGGAATAATATCACGGTCGCTAATCCATAAAAGATAATAACAAAGTATGGTAAAATTAGGGTCGCCCGTAATTTACTGAAATACGGTTGATAACAGTCTAATTTAAAGGGAGAATTTGCGATTAGATTTTTTTTTATTTCTTTTTTTTATTTTACCGTGTGCGGTGAAAGTAGGGTCAGTGAAGGATAGTACTTCAAACTGTGGAAATAGTCTCATTAAAATTAATCACCAGAGCTTAAAGTGGAACTCCCTTTAGGCTAAAGTGGTTTTTTTAAATCTTGGTTCGTGGATTTTTTTTTTTTCATCTTGGTTCCAAATTCCATCAGGATATGAAGCCTGTGGCATGGTGAGATGAATACGTTTCAAGATAAGTTTTCTGGTAAAGCTACTCTTATGTGTTGCTTATCTTAAGTTCATATGTTGTGAGACATCTTTTTATAATTTCTTTATTAAATAAATAATAAAAAACAATGACATACTAAAGTTTGATAAGTTTTACCATTCACGTTATAACAGCATGGTTATTTTGAGGTTAAATAGATATGACAAAAACGTAATGAAGGCTTAACAACAGTTGAAATAGAATTTAATTATTTTTCTTCTAAAAATCAGGCCAATGGCAGACCAATAAGCAGAATGCTAAAAACACAGAACTCCAACAGAAATAGCACCGCAGTACAGAGAGGAATTAGAGAAATAACGGATAAACTGCGAATGAGTAATAATCTAAATACACATACATGCACACGCACACGCACACACATACACATACACATGTATATATGAATATATATGTATCTATCTATATATATATATATATATATATATATATATACATATATATATATATACATATATATATGTATATATATAATATATATATATACAGATATATATATATATATATATATATATGTATGTATATATATATATATATATATATATATATATATATATCTGTATATATATATACATACATATATATATATATATATATATATATATATGTATATATATATAAATATATATATATATATATATATATATATATATATATATATATCTGTATATATATATATATATATATATATTTATATATATATATCTGTATATATATATACATACATATATATATATATACATATATATATATATATATATATATATATATATATATATATGTATATATATATATATATATATATATATATATATATATATATATATATATATATATATATATATATATATATATATCGATGCTTGTGATGCAGGACGCAGTACTGTTATAATTGAAAGGATTGCCTACTTGTAGTACTTCGCATATGGCTGTACAGCATGTGGTTGATTTGAATGCATAGGATGGTAAAAAAATATGAACAAATCTAATGCAACCTATAAAATGAACACACTGAATGGTGACGCCTGAGATTAATATCCACATCATTGATAAGGAATTAAAGAAAAAATAGAAACTTTTTTGTCCGGTGAATTAAGCTGGGAGTTAGTAATTAAAGATGTGATAGCGTAGAATGAAAGACTAAAAACCTTTCATTAGGATAGATTAATCACCAAAAATCTTTAATGGCTTCCGCAATATGCCTGTTTTTTTTTTTTTTTTTTTTTTTTTTTTTTTTTTTTTTTTTTTTTTTTTGGTGCAACTGAAGAAAAAGTGAATGTGTTTCTCAAAGGGAAATTGGGAATTAAGAATCCCACATAGATTTCTAGATGTATTGTTTGTACAATACATAGTTTTTAGGTTATGTTTTGTTTATTTGTGCAACTGAAGAAAAAGTGAATGTGTTTCTCAAAGGCAAATTGGGAATTAAGAATCCCACATAGGTTTCTGAATGTATTGTTTGTACAATACATAGTTTTAAGGTTATGTTTTGTTTTTGTTTCCCTTCAGTCTATGAGTCCAGTTTATGATAACGTGAGGGGAAAGTTTGTGCAGAGGAGACATTTGTCAGATAGTGTGATCAAGCAAGCAATAATAATAATAGGGAAGTTGGGAATATGGGGAAAGGAAGAGTACCCCTGGATCCAATCCAGTTTATAGCTCAAAGGCAGGTACTCGGGAAGGGAAATATTAAGGAAATAGGGAGAAAGAGAAGTACAGGAGAAGAATAAAAGAGAGGAGCAGACCCTCTTGCGATATTAGGGAATTGGTATTATTATTGTTTTTTTGTTGTTAGTGTGATCAAGGGTGTGGGGGTTGGTATTATTCAAATGACAAATTATAAACCATGTCTAATGCAGGCAACCAATCTCTTGATTTAGGGATCATGGTGAAATACAAAGAGAAAAAGATATTACCATTACATAGATCTGGGGGTTAAGGAGCAAATGATTTCGACTTAAATTTAGTCATATCTAGAGATTTTCAAGAGTTCTGCTTTATCGTCATAATTCACAACCTACAGATATTTACCTTGAAGCGTGAATAGGAAAATTTTTATATACAATGCTCTATAAAAGTGACATAAGAATTTTTTTTTTCTTAATAAAAATCATTAAACATATTTAGAGATTTCCAAGTGTTCTACTTTATCGCCATAATTCACAACATGCAGATATTTGCTTTGAAGCGTGAATAGGAAATTTTTATATACAATGCTCTATAAAAGTGACATAAGAATTTTTTTTTTTAATAAAAATCATTAAACACTAGAGCTGGTACTATAAGTAACAGCAGGAAGTAACGAAAGTATTACCGCGAGTCAGTATTGTTGATACTACTTGCTAAACTACAACCCTAGTGGGAAAAGCAGAAAGTTATAAGCCCTAGGGCTCCAACAGGAAAAATAGCTCAGTGAGGGAAGAAAATAAGGAAACTACGAGGAAAGTGAACAAAATTTAAAATAAAATATTTTAAGAACAGTAACAACATTGAAATAAATATTTCATATATAAACTATAAAAACTCTAAAAAAACAAGAGGAAGAGAAATGAGATAGAATAGTGTGTCCGAGGATACCCTTAAGCAAGTGAAACACCATGGTACAGAGGCTATTGCACTACCAAAGACCAGAGAACAATGGTTTGATTTTGGAGTGTTCTTCTCCCAAAAGAGCTCCAAAGCAACAGAAAATTGCATAAAAATTGATTCAGCAATAGATGGAGGAGATTTCATAGTAGTAAAACTAGCTGACCTTTACACAAAATGTTTGCAAGAATGGTCTGTACCTACAACTTGGCAAAATATTATCATTATACTAATTCAGAAAAAGGTAGACACAAAAGACCTGAAACACTACTGCCCAATAAGCTTACTCTTTGTAATATATATATATATATATATATATATATATATATATATATATATATATATATATATATATATATATGTATATGTATGTGTATGTATATATATATATATATTATATATATATATATATATATATATATATATATATATATATATATGTATATATATATATATATATATATATATATATATATATATATATATATATATATGTAACATTTACAAAGACCATATTAGGACAAATATAAAGGCAGCTAGACTTTAATCAACCAGGAGGGCAGGCCGGCTTTAGAATCGGGTATTCAACAACTGACCATATCCATATAATTATCCAGTTAATTGAAAAATCACTAGGGTATGACAAACCACTATGGGTGGTATTTATAGAAAATGAGAAAGCTTTTAACTTTACTAAACTTCAGCAGCAATGAAAGCCTATCAAAGACAAGTAATAGATGAATCTTAGGTAAATAACCAGCTAATGGAAAAATCAACAGAGTATGACAAACCACTATGTATGGCATTTATAGAAAATGAGAAAGCTTTTAACTCTGCTAAACTTCAGCAGTAATGAAAGCCTATCAAAGACAAGTAATAGATGAATCTTAGGTAAATAACCAGCTAATGGAAAAATCAACAGAGTATGACAAACCACTATGTATGGCATTTATAGAAAAAGGGAAAGCTTTTAACTCTGCTAAACTTCAGCAGTAATGAAAGCCTATCAAAGACAAGTAATAGATGAATCTTATTTTTGAACGCTGGGAGATTCCCAACACTACATAAACGTAGTAGAAAACAGTTAGACGGGGAAACCCCATCTCCTGAATTATTTACGTCATTATTATTATTATTATTATTATTATTATTATTATTATTATTATTATTATTATTATTATTATTATTATTTTTTGCTAAGCTACAAACCTAGTTGGAAAAGCAAGATGCTATAAGCCCAGGGCCCCCAACAGGGAAAGTAGCCCAGTAAGGAAAGGAAACAAGGAAAAATTAAATATTTCAAAAATAGTAACATTAAAATAAATATTTCCTTTATAAACTATAAATATTTTAACAAAACAAGAAGAAGAGAAATTGGATAGAATAGTGTGCCCGAGTGTACCCTCAAGCAAGAGAACGCTAACCCAAGACAGTGGAAGATGATGGTACAGAGGCAATGGCACTACCCAAGACTAGAGAACAATGGTTTGATTTTGGAGTGTCCTTCTCATAGGAGAGCTGCTTACCATAGCTAAAGACTCTCTTCTACCCTTACCAAGAGGAAAGTAGCCACTGAACAGTTGCAGTGTAGTAGTTAAACCCTTGGGTGAAGAATTGTTTAGTAATCTCAGTGTTGTCAGGTGTATGAGGATAGGGTAGAATCTGAAAAGAATAGGCCAGACTATTCGGTGTATGTTAAATCAAAGGGAAAGAACCATAACCAGAGAGAAGGATCTAATGTAGTACTGTCTGGCCAGTCAAAGGATCCTATAACTCTCTAGTGGTAGTATCTCAACTGGTGCCCTGGCCAACCTACTACCTAGAAGAAGTGATTTAAGAATTTAAATGGGAAACTGTAGGACCTAACATTAACGGGGGAATACTTTAACAACTTAAAATTCAGGGATAACATATTTCTCTTCAGGAAATCATGATAGAATTGCAAAAAATGTTAGAAGATTTGAAGAAGAGAAAAAAAAAGGGTAAAAATAGAATGATGTTCAATGAAAATGCAGAGAAAACAAATAAGGGTTATGGACGAACATGTAGACATTGTTAATGATATGTCCTTAAGACAGACAATACGTTTTTCCAAATGAAAATGAGACCGAAATTAAAAGAAGGATAAGCATGAGATTGAGTACTTTTTAGTGTCATCGTAGGTTTTATCTTTTGTTCAATTTATAATGATTTTCGTTCACTCAATTTAAACTTACATAGATAATATGTATAATATTAAAAAATAATCGATTTGTCCTAGGATAGTATAGCTTGTCCCAATTCCTGCGTGTAAACTTAATATTGTAATACTCCTGTAGCCCCACAAAAAAAAAAAAAAAAAAAAAAAAAAAATTCAGAATAAAATAACAGGGAATATTTTTCTCATAATGTTTTCTGTTTAGTAACATTGATTCACTTCGTAGGCAGTTACCTTAAATACTATAGATTGTCCAAATTCCTGCATGTAGAAATAATATTGCAATAGGCTTGCATCTCCCTCCCCCTCCCCACAAAAAATACCATAAAAATTCCATAAAAATCCCAATTAAGAATAAAATTACGTGGAATATTTTATTAATACAATGTTTTTTGTTTAGTAAAATTCATTCACTTCGTAGGCAATGACCTTAAATACTATAGATTGTCCAAATTCCTGCATGTAGAAATAATATTGTAATAGTCTTGCAGCCGCCCCCCCCCCCAACAAAAAATCCCAATTAAGAATAAAATTACGTGGAATATTTTCATATCACAATGTTTTTTCTTTAGTAATATTCATTCACTCCGTAGGCAAAGTCGAGGGACATAGCATCCTCTCCTCTAATGAAATTCCCTGTCCTTTTCAGAGAGGAAATGATAAGGAGCAGAGAAGATAAACTGAAGGTTCCTGATGTCCAGCAGAAGGAGAGACAAACGATAGATTTCCGACGATATATTTCCGAAGGATGAGCAACAGATGGACGATACAGACTATCGTGTATGACTTGAACAACAGATGGACGATACAGATTATCGTGTACGACTCGAACACCAAATGGACGATACAGACTATCGTGTATGACTTGAACAAAGGACCCTCAAATCCAATTTCATTGTGGCTGATTTTTTGAATTCAATTTGATATCATTTGTCTTTACGTAGAATTTTAAATGTTGCTGTTTTATGGAAGATGTGGAAATCAAGTATCTTTAAGTGCATGGATGATTTATGTAACATATAATTAATACAGTGATATATAATAATATAAATTTGGCTTTTAAAATAAGACTAATAACGATTTTATCAAATGAATTTACAATTATGAGCTATGAATATAAAGACAAAAGAATGATTAGAGATATAGTCGATTAATTTAAATACTTATTATGACGTTATTTAAATTAATTCGGGAAGTAGTCATTTAAAAAAAAAAAGAAAGCTTATACATTGGGGATATATATTTCACTACAGACTAAATACAAATCACATCCAGTACATATTGATTATAAAGTATGATATACTAAAGTCATTGATAAATAATATTTCTTTAACCCATTTCTTCATTACTGAAGTAAATTCATATTATACTTTTCCATAGAGATCGAGTATTAGTTTTATATATTTTACCACACAGATTTCAGAAAAAAAAAAAAAAATCTTGCGTGATACAACAAACGTAAACAGAGAGGTCACCTTTCTGTAAGCATAGCGTGAGAACTATTGCTGGATAAATCATAATGTTGAATGTGTTAGTAAACAATAATATGAAAACAATAAACCCGAAGGAGGAATATGGAATTATGAGGAACAGGAATATTAACATACATACTTTGTTAGTTACCAATATGTCATATCATGCGGTCGGTTAGTAGGGAAATCGAGAGAAAGAGAG
>NC_090740.1:122286820-122291541 GCF_036898095.1 Palaemon carinicauda | reverse complement strand
GTTTTTCTTCGTTTTTCTTATTCGATTCTTAATTTGATATTCGATACCAATGGAAGGTAATGTATCCCCTTTTTGAACAAACGATTTTTTTGTAAGTTTCCGTTATATTTTCATGGAAGATATAATTCGAAAATATTATTTGAACGACTAGTGAAATAGAAAGTTACATATCATTTATGATGCCCGGTGATATATATATACAGTATATATATATATATATATATATATATATATATATATATATATATATATATATATATATGTGTGTGTGTGTGTGTGTGTGTGTATATCCAAATTCTTTGCATCAATAGGCGTAGGAGGATATATATATATATATATATATATATATATATATATATATATATATATATAAATATATATATATATATATATATATATATATATATGCAGCATATATATATATATATATATATATATATATCAAATAGCCATAAATAAAGAGAGAAGGAGGACTCTGAGTAATGTAAAAAGCCATAGAAGTGCAGATATTGGTAGTGATCAACAGCTCCTGATTACCACACAGAAATTAAAACTGAAAGCAATCAATAGAAAGGTATAGAGAATACCTAGGTTTACTACAACTAAGCTTATAAAAGATGAGCACAGAGAAACATTGGCAATTGAATTTAGAAATCGTTATGAAGTCTTAGAGACTTTCAGAGACGAAGAGCAGACAATTAATGAAGAATGGTGTGATATTAAGAAAATATATCAGTCACTTAGTAGTGAAGTTTTGGAAAATGCAGTTATAAGGAGAAATGCATGGATATCAAATGATACTTGGGATACTATAAAAAGGAGACAAAGGTAGAAATTGATTGCTGAAATTTTCGAGGAAGCAATGAAAATTACAAGGTTGATCATGATAAGTATTCCAGTATTGATAGTGGTGTCAAAAGAAAAGGTAGGGATGACTGGAGAGAATATTCAAACAGGAAAGTTGACGAGGCTGAGAAAGCTATGGTGTAAGAATTGCCTGTAGAATTATTAATGAAATATTTACTTGGGCAACGAAGAAGTATATACCCATCAAAAAGAAAGATGGATCTGTTATAACAACAGAATATGAGGAAAGGCAATGTTAGATGGAAAACTTTAATGAGTTTATGAATAGGAGATATGTTGGGAATAATTTGATTGAGATACGTGATGCTGAAGAAGACCTTGATGTGCCCGTGGATGAATTCAGTGTGTTTGAAGTTGAAGCTATCATTAAAAAACTAATGGGATGGAAAGCTGAGATGATATTGGTTGAAATTTAAGCAACTCCTTGAATGCTTATAAGTTTATTTGGTAGATTGTAGCGAGAAGAGAGAAAACCTTATTAATGGGAGCTAGGAGTGTTGGTGAAAATGGCTAAAAAGGAGATCTGACTTATTGCAATAATTAGAGAGGCATCGCACTTACGTCTGATGCCATGAAAATATATAGTATGCTCATTCTAAAGAGACTAGAGAGAATGATTGATGAAAAGTTGAGATGAACTAGTAGGATTTAGAAAAGGTAGAAGTTGTACCGACCGAATTCTAATTTTAAGAGATGTAGTACAGCAATGTGTAGAATATAGATATCCACTTTTGATGGCCTTTTTGGACTATAAAAAAGCCTTTGATAGTGTGCACCAGCCAAATTTGTGTAGAGTCCTACGTTATTATGGAGTTTCTCTTAAATATGTAAATTCAATTAAGTCTGTTCATGAGCATAGCAAGTGCAAAATTAATGACAGTGGAGTCCTATGAAATGAATTTCCAGTGAACAGTGGAGTACTCCAAGGAAATGTGCTGTTATCTATGATTTTATCCTCCTCGTGGATTTTGTATTGCATAGAACAATTGGGGATGGTGGAGAAGGATTGAACTGGATTGGCAACTGGATATTAGCTGACCTAGATTATGCTGATGACGCTCTCCTTATTAGCAGAACACCACATGATTTGCAAAGCTTGCTTACCGGAATGCATGAAATATCTCATGAGGTTGGGCTCAAGATAAATAGAAGGAGGATAGAGATAATGAGGACGGAATATACAATGGAAGATGGAATATCCTTGGAAGGAGAAAGGATTAATGAGGTAGAATCATTTAAATATCTAGGAACTACGATCTCTAATACAGAATCTTTAGAATTTGTGGTTAATGAAAAATTGAAAAAAGCAAATCAGACAATGGCTAGGTTGAATAGGATTTTGAAATCAAATTGCCCGAAATTGCATGTAAAAATCAGACTATATATATTATATATATATATATATATATATATATATATATATATATATATATATATATATATATATATATATATATATCAGTTTAGAGATATCCGTGTTACTGCATTGACATAAATCGAATATGACAATGAAACAATATCTAAGAGATTTTGTAGATTTGAGAACAAAGCCCACGGAAGAATATTGGGAGTGAAATAGCAGGGCAGGATTAGAAGGGAAACTATAAGAGAGATTACTCAAGTACCATATGTGTATGAGATAATGGTGAGGGATAGATGGAGATGGTTTGGTCATGCTCTTTGCACTCCCAAGATTGATTATTTCACCAAACTTTCAACTCGGCTCCACAAGGCACAATAATAGTTAGAAGACCCAGGCCTACATGGCTGAGGACTATGAATTGTGAAGTGGGATGATAAAGGGAGATGATATATATATATATATATATATATATATATATATATATATATATATATATATATATATATATATATATATATATATATATCACACCTGTGTGTGTGATCATGACCAGTGATATATGTGAGCAGTGAGGTCTTTAATGAAAGGATCGCTTACAGCAGTTCTGAGTATTTAAATCATAGCGACAAAAGACTATTCACAAACGTCTTTTAAAGAAACTCAGCTGATAGAGAGGCTTTGAACTATGCATTTTCCTTGTTGCTGAATGAAAAGTTTAAATTTTGGACCGGCAATACAGAGATTATATCAATGTTTTGGTCGGTGTTCTTACTGTCCATGTTTTTGTTTACAGTAAAGAACTTGATGGTCTGATAATACCAAGCAAATATCCCCTTTTTTTATAACATATTTTTGAATTATCAGTTTTTTTTTTCAGTGATTTTCATTGTTAAAATATCTGACTTTTAATATACCATCATTGATTCAAAAAAATAATTATTTTTATATACCTAAATAAGAAGCCTAATAGGAATTTTTCGTGTTTTAATCTTTATATTTTCTTGAGAGTTATTGATAAATTTGTTTTTTCTTACATTTTATGTTTGAACAAAAGTATTTTTTCTTTACAGTCGAAAAATATATCAATTCTGAAAAGACTCTCAGCTTCATCGAGAAAAAGATATTGTCTGTATTAATAACCAATTCGTTGTAATTATTGTTTTTGTTATTTTGGTAAACGAAATATTTTTGAAAACTAAAATAGAAAACCCTTAAATCACCTCATTCGTTAAAATATAAATGTTCAATTATTTTTGGGACATCATAATCATCAGAAATTTCAAAATATTTTTGAAAATTTATATAGAAAACCATGTCATTGCTCCATTATTTAAAATATAACTCGTCAACTATTTTTGGGACATCGCAAATCATCAGACATTTCAAAATATTTTTGAAAATTAAAATAGGAAACTATTACAAAACTTCATTCCTTGAATTATAACTCGTTAACTATTGATGGAACATCTTTAATCATCATAGATTTCATAATTAATCACCGAACTAAACACATTACCTATCGGGATTGTTATTAAATTTCATGTCACACCCATTTTCTATCATCATTAAACACCAGAGATGATCGACATCAAGAAGCTTGTAACCAAGCTTTCTTATACTTGGCGCATATTAAGAATTGATTCAGACTTTTGATCTTCTTCTACATTTCGCTTTTCACAATTATGGGCCTCCAAAACATATTGGGTCAAATCATTCGACTATTTTCGACTGTTTTGTATTCTTATTTTCATGTCATATACTTTTGAAATTAAATAAACGGCTGGTGTAAACAAGATCTTCTTTTGTCTTAATTTGTTACAAAATTGGAAAATCCTTTTTTGAAGATATTGATTAGCAAAAATGAACACAACTAAAATTGGAAATCGAAATTCAAAGAAGTATAGGTTGATATGTAAAGAGAAGAAATGATAACCCTAACAGCAGAAATGATGATGGTAATGAAAATAGATATATCCAGTAACAATGTGATATGGCATAAAATCAATTAAAAAAACGAGACAGAAACTACTTTACATGAAAGATATTTTAGGCACTTCATTCACAGCAAAAAAAAAATAAAAATAAATAAATAAATAGATAAATAAATAAAAATAAAAAAATAAAAAAATGGGCTATTTTTTTTCAATAACTGTCAAACAACGTAGCTAAAATATTTTCAGGCCATATTTACTTCACATTCATCCTAATTTGAGAATGAAGTTCCCTCTAACTAATTACTGTTCGCTATTGCAGCTATTGAATATGTAATATAACTATTATCATCGTAATTGTTGAAACTAAAATACATACTTATTTTATGTAGTGTTTCAGTGGTTCATAAAAGAAACAATGTAATTTTGGACATTTAAATATACTTGGAAGAATAATCTATAAATGAAGTAAAAGATCAAACCAAATACAATGCAATAATTTTGCAAGGGCTCAGGAATACAGATAGTTTTTGTTAACAAGATTATATAAGAAATATCAA
>NC_090740.1:122266820-122284320 GCF_036898095.1 Palaemon carinicauda | reverse complement strand
GTATGGAGCGAAAAAGCCTCACAGTTTAGGCTGCTTTTAGTAAACAATGGTGGCTTCAGTCAGTGTTGCCAGGTTTTCTAAATGAGAAAAGGCCAACTTCTAATCAACTGCAGCTTTAAAAGGCCAACCCATTTTCAGAAAAGGCCAAAAATATAGTATTTAAGGCCCACCTTTTTCATGATATTACTAAAGGCCAACCAATTTAAAAAAAGGCCAAATTTGAGGTTTTTGGCCTGAAAAAAGGCCAACCTGGCAACCCTGTAGTCTGAAGTAGTGACGTCAAAGGTGGGACCATGTACTTCATTGGAAAGGGGGAAGCTATGGGAATCGGTGATGAGATAATTTGATACTTTGTAAAACAAAACAAAAAATCACACTTTTATTTCAAAATTTCCGTTTCTAGATAATCTGATTGTGTAGGTAATTTGAAACGATCACAAAATTTTCATTTATAAATACATTACAATTATTTTTTTTTTAGTTTTTATCTAATTTTTTTTCGCCCTCATCCCATCTTCCATCCGATATTGCCCATTAAATATGAATGACAAAGATCACATATGTATACTGTATATCATAAGTGGATGGATATTTAGCGTAGAGATTATGTATCATTGCCCATTACACTCAAATCTTGCTTTAAAAGTTTTCTTGAATGGTTTCATGAACATATAGTTTTAATCTATACACTCTGAACCTTTTATAGATTTTCTAGGTATGGTTTCTGAAGTAATAAAGTATCCATAGGAGAAGATAGAATTATACAAAGGTCATGTATGTTCCAGAACACTAAAATTACTGACCAGACCTTTGCTCATACAGCATCTATGATGTTTAAAGCGCCCCAGAAGATCAAAATTACAGCCAGATCTTCGGTAAGACAGCATCTACAAAGTTTAAAATGACGAAGAAGACGGTGATAATAATTTTAATAATCTCAATAAAAACCATGATTTTAATAACGACGACAACGATAATGATGATAATGATTTTGATAATTAAAAAAAAAAAGAACAAAGGAATTAAGATATAAAAATCCTTTGATGCGAAAAGTTTTATAAAATGATTATGCCTCTTGAGTTTCTATACAAACCAATTTGCGAAGGAAATTATGTTTTTTTAATGAATCCCGGAAATAAACAATATAGTATGAAAGACATTTTAGGCTCTGCAGTAATAAGCAATTTCCCGGATTTCACAGAAAAACACCGCAACGATCCTTCTAATTTATAATAGATCCTAATCGCCTCAAGCAATTTCCTCAGGGCAGCTTTGAGGAAAATGGACCAGGTTCCGCATTTTCTCTTTTTATTGGATTTTAATGTTTATCTTTATTATTTTCCTTGCTGTGTTTATTTGTTTTAAGCGTCTGTATTCCTTCCTTGGAAAAACTGGAGGTTATTTTTATTGGGGTTTGGTTGGTATCGAGGTCAACTTAACGGTGAACCTTATGTAGACAGTATAAATGCTGTATATACAGTATATATATATATATATATATATATATATATATATATATATATATATGTATATACATATACATATACATATACATATATATATATACATACATATATATATATATATATATATATATATATATATATATATATATATATATATATATATATGCCAATAATAAAAAACACTAAATCACAAAAAAATAATGCATTATATTTACCAAAAGGACCATTGCCTTCCTATTAAGATTAAAAATAATTAGAAATTCTAAAGAGAGAGAGAGAGAGAGAGAGAGAGAGAGAGAGAGAGAGAGAGAGAGAGAGAGAGAGAGAGAGAGAGAGAGATATTTTATAAAATTTGAAAAATAAACTTAAAAAGAAAATAGCTTTATCTAGATACTTGTGGTAACTTCAATTGATATTTGATTAATACACTAGCTCTATTTTCTTCCATATTAAAAATTGTTGAGAGTGTATCTGGTATAACACCATTTTTATTGGTGGAAAATATGTGCAATTAGAATTAGTTACATTCATAGTTCGAACTAGAGGAGCATTCAGTAAAGTATATGACTTTGTCATGCTAACAAGGCTTATTTCACTCTCAACTCCACTGCATCCTTGTACATGAATGTATTTTCTTCAAGATGCAAAGGATTTTTGTCCCAGACCATCCAAGACTGGAAGATACAAAATACACCGGAAGATGCATTAGCAACTCTCTGGTGGATATACGAGGTGCCTCACACTGAGGGACCTGGGGGAACCCAAACAAAAAATAAGGCAATAAGGTAAGGCCCATAAGACCACCAATTTGAAAATGGTTCAGTAGTTAATAAGTAATGCCGTTAACAAAAAAAAAAAAAATAATATAACCCAGCAAAAATTTGCCATTTACTTACCAATATTCAAAGTACTGCTATGTACTTGCACTTTGATCTATTTTATTCAAGATTTTGCAGATTTTACAAAATCGGTACAGTAGTTTTTGTGCAAAGTCCATCACAATAAAAAAATACATATACAAGAAAAGCACTCTGAGAGGGAAGACCTAGGTCTTCACTCTCAGAGCTTATTTCCAGCTTGCCTTAGGGTTAATTCGGTCGACCTTCTGCTCGACCTTGACCTTTTGCCTAGGACTTTCAAAATTGAATCACTTCCACGTCTGAACATAACAATTAATCCCTGAAAGTTTCACTACTCTATGAGTAACATTGTGGTCAGGAAATTGTTCACAAACAAACAAACAAACAATCAGACAAATAGGGGTGAAAACATAACCTCCTCCCAACTTCGTTAGCGGAGGTAATAAACTACCAAACACATATGTATGAATAATTACCTTCGTAAAATCTATTTCCCCTTTTGCTTGGTAATATAATTAAAAAAGAAATAGATAACTGTTCACGTCTTGCAATATCTGATCAGGAATGACCAACTTAGGAAAACATAAACTAGTTTGTCAACATTCCACTAACTAATTTTGGTTTTGAAATTAATTTCAGATAACACTAAACTGGTAGAGGGTGGAATCAATATAATTCCTCGTTGCATGGTGGTTATACAACATCCATTATAATCAATGGTTTATTTTTTATCATTTGCTCCTACGCCTATTGACGCAAAGGTCCTCGGTTAGATTTCGCCAGTCCTCTCTATCTTGAGAATTTAAATCAATACTTCTCCACTCATCATCTACTTCACGCTTCATAGTCGTCAGCCATGTAGGCCTGAGTCTTCCAGCTCTTCTGGTGCCTTGTGGAGCCCAGCTGAAAGTTTGATGAACTCATCTCTCTTGGGGGAGTTTATTTCCATACTTTATGTTATGAAAATGAAATATTTCATTGAATTATAATGAAAATATAGAGTTAATCTTATACATCGACCCCACATAGAAGTTGAAAAAGTTGTAGACAAAGAAGAAGAAGAGTTAAGCTTCTAAATTTTGCAATAAAGTGATTCCAGCCCTTTTCCCCCCGAAAAATGAAATTGGTTTGCACATCGAATACTCCCAATATTATCTTACGTGGCATGCTCTTGTCAACAGAAAATACAATGAATAAATCTGCCAACGTACCTAGTACGACAAGGAAACGCTCGTCAATTCTAGCTCGGTATGCTGATGTCTCTTCTTGTTAAAGTTAACTCACTGTTTCAAAAGAGCATACAGATTGTAACATCCTTCAGTTCGAACTGTTCGTGATTCTTTTTTTTGGTAAAAATTGTATATAAGCCTAATGCGATTTCCTGAACTTTTATCTTATTTCTTTTGATTTCTCTCCTGTGATCTGAGTTTTTTCTAAGAGACATACCTATAATATTAAAGTAATATGATCCTAAATTTTCAACATCTTCTTTAGTAATATAACCAAATTTCCGCCCTGCCTAAAAGTATTGAATGAAAGTTTCAATATAATTCAATGCCGATGCCAGAAATTCCATCATATCAATGAAATTCTGTTTATTATTTTTGATGATTGACATTCTAAAGAGTAGTTGTTTGTCAATAATGTTAAAAAAAATATTTTGTAATTAGCACAAAAAATAGGTGAAAAAACTCCTAACAAGATGTAGGAAAATTAACAGAAAATATTAAAAAAAACCTAATAAAGAAAAGATTGTAAATGAGGGTAAAATCAAAGAGAGATTAAACAGAATTAGCAGAACTCTCCAAACAAAAATTACAAACTAAAATAAAAATTCATTCGTAAACACAATCAGACCAAAGTTAAAGAAAGACTAAAGAGAGAAGAAACATCAAATTGATTAAAGAAAAATAAAGATTTGGGACAGGGTGCCAACAGATGTTTGCTTGAAAAGATGAAATGGAAATATTACCAACACAAGAGATAGGGTGATGAAAATTGCAAAGGAGTTCTATACAAAGCTATGCAATAGTGATTTAAGAAATAACTTTGCCAGTAGAAATGATGAAACACCTGAGCCGGTACCAAAAGTGATAAGTAAAGAAAGCGTTAAAAGACATGAAAAGAGGGAAAGCAGCAGGAGATGTCCTAACATTTGGTTTTAGATGGAGGAGAATTTATATGAAAACTCTCTTAACTTTACACAAAATATCTGCAGGAATACTCTGTATCTACACCTTTGAAAATTTTCATCATTATGGGAATAGGGAGACAAAAAGGAACTGAAAAATTACCTCCCAATAAGTTTACTCTCAGTAATATAATAATTATTTGTAAAGTTCATATTAAGATGAATGGAAAGACAACGATGATTTAATCAACTAAGAGAGCAGGCAGGCTTTAGAAGTGGGTATTCAACAGCTGACCCTATCTATGTAATCAACCAGCTAATGGAAAATCAGCAGAGTATGACAAGCCAGTATGTGTAGCATTTATAAACAATGAAAAAGCTTTTGATTCTGTCAAAACTTTAGCAGTAAAGAATGCACTTTAAAGACTAGGATCAGATTAATCATCTCTTAGAACACTTGAAGATATCTATAAGGCAAAGGAGCTAGACAGGAAGTCCCAATTTCTCCTAAATTATTCACAGCGTACCTAGAAGAATTTTCAAAAATTTAGACTGGCAAAATATAGGAATTAACATTAATGGGAAATGTTCTTTTTCCATTTCTTAGTGTTAATCCCATCTTCATCTTTTTTTCCAAAACTTTTGAGCTGCAAGTAGCTTATGTTTTTGGTTTCAAATATTGCTGGGACCACCAGATTAAATAAATTTCTTTTAAGGGAAATGGACATTTTTCTTTTCGTAATCTCATTTTATTTGCAAAAACCACTCCATTCCATGCTTATCCTGGAAAGCATGAAGTCTGGTAAAATAATCTGGAATTCAAGTATGATAAAATTCATCAAATATAACGATTCTATAATATTCAAGACTTTTCTAAATAGAAAGGATAGTCAGTAAAATTATATGTATTTATTTTTAATAGAATACTAATTGGAATGCATAGGAATTAAAAAATTATTCCTACGCTATTTTCAAAATCCTATTATGTCCCTTCTATATACCTGATGTACTACACTGGAATTTACTGCACGCCATTTCTTACCGATGTGGCTCCTACTGTCTTCATGAAGCACGCGATACATGAGCAGTGCAATCAATACCTCTACCAGTTAATGAAAAATTGCTGTGGTGAAATACACCTGGTTAAAGAAACCTAGTAACGCTCCCCCCATCTCCCCCCCCCCCCGTCTCTCTCTCTCTCTCTCTCTCTCTCTCTCTCTCTCTCTCTCTCTCTCTCTCTCTCTCTCTCTCTCTCTCTCTCTCTCTCTCTTTATTTACTTAATTCTATGCATACTAATTGTAGTTTACTTTTGAATGAATATATCGAAAGTTCTTGTAAAATATTTTGAAAAAACCTGAATGATTGGTGCGTTCTGTCAGCTTTTTGTATTGTTTCTTAAATAAAGACATAATCGCCTGTACCATTTCACTGTACCAGAATTATAAAATTAGTATTGCGGCTTATTCCTTTACCATAAAGGCTTTAGTTTTCTTCATGCTGAGAAGACAAGGAAAACATTATATATTTTTTTCAGAGAAACACTTTTGTCGTGTGAATAATTATACTCGAAAACCAATAAGTTTAAGGCATACTAAAAAGTAATTAATTGCAAAATGCAATTATGAATAAATGATTTCTCCCTGGACATATCCTAATGAAAGCTTCTATATATGATTTTAGAATGTTATATGTTTTACAAATAAAAACATAATAGAGTAGGGAAGCACCGATTTCTATTTTAGAATAACCACTGTCATGCCTATTCTGCGATAAACTATTTTATAGACATGTTATAGATTTTCTTCGTGTAATAACTATATAATTTATACAATTGCTTGAATGAAAGTTTTTTTTATAATTATCTTGCAGTTAAAATAATATCTCTAGTTGCGTGCAATTGCAAATATTTTAGATAATTGTATCGTTTATGCTGTAGTTAATAAAAATCGAGCATTGCACAGTTATCAGCGTCGAATGAAATACATTGATTAATTAATTTGTTCAGTAATAAATACATTATAAAATTTCCTTTTAATATTGTTCAGGGATATTTTTTTCAAATGAGAGAGAATTAGAATTTAATTCAGGCATGAAAATATGTAAAGTAAAATCTGAAGAATGCCTCTGTTATATCACTTCTATACACTATCAAATTCAGAAGATGTTATTCTTTTTCTAAGAAGGGATACCTTCGTAAGGTTCTTGTCCTCTTACAAAAAATGCTTTACATATCCATTTGTTTTTTCGTGCGTCATTTGCATTTTTGAAAATCACACAATTTATGACTGATTATTTCTCCCAGAGTGTCTAATATTTTATCCAACTATTACTTCTCTTTTTAAAGGTTTAAAGCTCTTCTTCAGAGTGAAGAGCCTTAGACTGTATATATGTACCATCTGTAGCAAGTAGAGCATTTTCATATCTCCTGTTTGCAAAAATTTACGGACCAAAGATTGTACTCCTTACAAAAAAAAAAAAAAAAAAAAAAAAAAAAAAAAAAAAAAAAAAAAAAAAAAAAAAAAAAAAAAAACAGGAAAGACATTCTAACTAGATGCCAGCTTTGATGGCTTTATCATGTGATCTATAATCCTGAATTAAGGCTTCCAAATAAAATAAAATTTTCTATGGACAACTAAGAAAATGAATACAAAAGACATGACAACTCTAAGAAGAGATATAAAGACCTAGCTATGTCAACTGTAAAGCAACACAAGATTTCATCACCTATCATGAAACCTTTCTAGCTATTGTATGGTCTGGAAAAGTATTGCACAGTTTCTATGGAAAACTGAGAAAATTTATACAAAAGACATGACAACTCTAAGAGATATAAAGACCTAGATGTGTCAACTGTAAAGCAACACAAAATTACATCACCTATCATGAAAACCTTTCTAGCTACTGTATGGTCTGGAAAAGTATTGTTAATAGTGTGGTCATAGGCTTAGAACAGGGCCGTAAAGTGGAGCTTACCTTAAAAAGGCAGCAGTAACACGCCAGACTAGAATTCTCTTAGACCACGAATCCTCATTTGCTGTGTCAATCATGTGGCAGGGTAGCAAGCTCAGGTTCAGCCTAGTGATGAGAGCATTGCTGACAATTAAACGGTAGGAATAATAGCCCCGCATCTCAGTATCATTTATTCTACATTCATCAATGAATGAAAAAATATAAATATTGTCATCTGTAACAGTGAAGTACATTTAGGAATAATTCCATTATCTATTTATCCTCTTAATAAAAAAACACTTGAGATAATTTAAAAGATATATATAAGAAGAAAAGAAAAATATGAACTCATCTTTGATATTTGTAATCAATTTTGTAAATGCATAGATATCATTTGGAAATAATTACACCTTTTGCAAAAAAAAGAAAAAAAAAGATACGAACTCATCTTTGATATATGTATACAATTTTGTAAATGTATAGATATCATTCTGAGATAATTACAACTTTTGCAAAAAGAAAAAAAAAATAAGAAAGATAAAAAAAAAATAATGATAGTTATATTTTATGAACCTTGACATCCTTCAGCGTCCGGGTCCTCCAGGATCTCACGCACGCGCAGGGTGCATTTAAATGATCCTTCACTTTTTAATAGGTCAAGAAGGTCGAACTTCTCAGCTTCTTTAGGAATCGAGAAAATCATCGACGTTGAAGCCAACTAATATGAACTCGACTCGAACTATTAATTTGCACTAGGAACGTTGAGAGGACCTTAAGTGTATGTCGAACTCATCCATATGCCAATATTAATGGAGCGAAATTTCCAGGAATTTCCATTTCTTAAAGCTGCCCTGCAAAGAGATTAGGCAGAGGGGTTTACCTCGGGTGGAACCCAAGCTCGCTTATCGCCGAGCAAGAATTTTGTCTCTTTAGATGAACGTCCTCAGTTTTTAAGTAATATGGTTTGTATCCTTTTAATGTGATAGTACTATTAATTTTTATTGAATGTTAAAAAAAAAAAAATAAATAAAAAAAAGTCCTAATTTTTTAAGTATTATAGCTTGTATACATTTAATATAATGGTACTATTAATTTTCATTGAATTTGCAAAAAAAAAAGATATATTGGATTTGCAAAAAAAAAAATAAATAAATAAAAAAAAGTCCTCCTTTTTCGAGTATTATGGTTTGTATTCTTTTAATGTGATAGTACTATTAATTTTCATGGATTGTGCAAAAAAAAAAAAAAAAATTAAAAAGATAAAAAAAATAAAAAAATAAAAATAAAAAAAATATAAGAAACCTCCTAATTTTTTAAGTACTATGGTTTGTATTCTTTTAATGTGATAGTACTATTAATTTTCATGGAATGTGCAAAAAAAAAAAAAAATTAAAAAGATAAAAAAATGAAAAAATAAAAATAAAATAAATATAAGAAACCTCCTAATTTTTTAAGTACTATGGTTTGTATTCTTTTAATGTGATAGTACTATTCATTTTCATTGAATGTACAAAAATAAAAAAAACAAATAAAAAAAGTCCTAATTTTTCAAGTATTATGGTTCATATTCTTTTAATGTGATAGTACTATTAATTTTCATTGAATGTGCAAAAAAAAGAAAATAAATAAAAAAAATAAAAAATAAAAAAAAGTCCTCAGTCTTTAAGTAATATGGTTTGTATACTTTTAATGCGATTGTATTATTAATTTTGATTGAATGTTCAAAAAAAAAATAAAAATAAAAAAAGGCCTAATTTTTTAAGTATTATGGTTTGTATACATTTAATATAATGGTACTATTAATTTTCATTGAATGTGCAAAAAAAAAAAGAAAAAAAAATATTGGATTTGCAACGGAATAATAAAACTTAATTTTTTTAGAAATAATTCATTTTGTCTCTTTAGCAGAACGTCCTCAGCTTTTTAGTATTATGGTTTGTATTCTTTTAATGTGATAGTACTATTAATTTTTATTGAATGTTCAAAAAAAAAAAAGAATAAATAAAAGAAAGTCCTCATTTTTTAAGTATTATGGTTTGTATCCTTTGAATGTGATAGTACAATTAATTTTTATTGAATGTGTATATATATATATATATATATATATATATATATATATCCTCATTTTTTAAGTATTATGGTTTGTATCCTTTGAATGTGATAGTACTATTAATTTTTATTGAATGTTAAAAAATTAAGAATAAATAAAAAAAGTCCTCATTTTTTAAGTATTATGGTTTGTATTCTTTTAATATAATAGTATTATTAATTTTCATTGAATGTACCAAAAAGAAAAAAAATCGTAGTTTGCAAAGCAATAATAAAACTTTATTCTTTAGAAATAATTAATTTTGTCTCTTTAGCATAACGTCATTAATTTTTAAGTATTATGGTTTTTATTCTTTCAATCTAATAGTATTATTAATTTTCATTGAATGTAAAAAAAAAGAAAAAAAAGATTCATCCCAGATTTTGACCGTAAAAAAACTTTATTCTTGAGAAATAATTTGATAACTGAATATATCGTGTACAATACTTCTCTACACTTTATCCTGTATATACGAGATAACAAAAAAAGAAAATAATCTCAGATTTGCAACGCAACAATAAAATTTATTCTTAAGAAATAATTTTTGATTACAGAATATTTCGTGTACATTACTCTTTACTCTATCCTGTATATATGAAATGTTTTCAGTTTTCCTTTACATGTATTATTCTTAATTGCTTATAAATCCGATTAAAATGTCCTACTTCTCATCTATAAGAAAAATAATATATTTTCTTTCCTTAAGCTATGACATCATCTTCTATTAGCTTTAGCTTAACAATGGATAAAGCAAACTATTTTCTAGCCTGAATGAAATATAATAAAATAGTTTGTTTATTCTCATTTTGAATTAATGTCTTATGAGCAATGACATCCAATGTATTTCAGCAGTGTCATTTTTGGAACCTCCTTTGACGATTACAGTCGTATATCAACAACTTTGATTCGATCTGGGCGAGCAACTGATCCTACATCAATTATTTTATTTATATATATATATATTTTTTTTATTAAAGTATAGAAAGTTAATACGAATAATCAGAACAAGTAAGAGTTGTTCTTTGATTTCCATGATTTGATTAACAAATCATTATTTTTCTTCTCTGTCAACCCAGTATATTAACCTAAGAATGATAGAATTGGTGGTAATATTCGAATTACTATAATAGCCATAACAATCAAAGGTATAAATCGGCCAAAAAAAAAAAAAAATAAATAACATCCATTTTTAAGCCTTATTCAACAAGAAAGGACTATCTAAAGGTTTAAAGGTTTAAAGGTCACTCATGAACGGCAGAGGCAAGGGACAGTGACATTGCCCTATCAAACAGGACAATGCCCTAAAGACCGACCATATATACATAAATGATCATTGCCCAAAACCCTCTCCATCCAAGGTAGGACCAAGGAGGGTCATGCAATGGCCACTGATGACTCAGCAGATAGACCCAAATCCTGCATCCTTAGCTCGCAAGGATGGTGAGGTTGCAGCGAGTTTGAGAGGGACTCGAACCCCAGTTTGGCATTCACAAGACAGGGACGTTACGACATCGGCCACCACATGGTAGGACCAAGGAGGGGCAGACAATGGCTACTGATGACTCATCAGATAGACCCAAATCCTGCATCCTTAGCTCGCAAGGACGGTGAGGTTGCAGCGAATTTGAGCGGGACTCGAACCCCAGTCTGGCATTCACAAGGCAGGGACGTTACGACATCGGCCACCACATGGTATTTGTGGATATTCATCTCTCAATCTATATACAATTACGGTTACAAAATCACAGAAATTATTTTCACCAGCATAACTTTTCTTCAAAGGTCAATCAATTGCTTATGAAAAAACAACACTTTTGAACATTATAGATGATTATACCATTGCGTATGAGGGCAATTTAACTTTTATGATAATAACAAAAACTAGCTGTGCTTAAGCCTTTATCATATATACTTTTATTATCTAGTTTATATAGCTTTTTACTATTTTTTCATTAATCTTTTATGGAAACAAATTTACTTATAAAAAATGTTGCTAGAAATTACAACTTTTAATAATCTCTACTCATTAGTTTAAAAAAAAAAGCGTTTGATATAAAGCTGGATTATAAATCATATCTGGAAAGAACTCAACGCCAACGCACTATGAAATTGCAACTTTCAACGAAGTCTCCTCATTAGTCTTTGAAAATAAGAAACCAATTCGATACAAAGCTGGATCATAATTGAAATCTGGAAGAGACTCTGGAAGAGACTTTGGAAGAGACTCCACGCCAACGCACAATGGAGACACGAGAGTCTGTCTGTATTGACTCTGGGAGACACAAGCCAATTTCCTCAATACGTAAGAATGACTTAAACACTTGTCCCATTCTTAAGTTTTCCGGAAGTCTGAATTTGATTGGACTTTGCTGATTTAGTATTGCGATAGTGGAAACAAAATTTCGAAAAAAATAAACGTCTTTAATCGAGAATTCCTTGAATAAATCAGGTTTTCTGCTATGTCTTAGAGGGTAGGAAAATGAATTCTCAAACAGTTGATGAATTTATAATTGCACTGTATAAATAAAGGAAAAAGGACAAAACCCTAGGAATTTAGAGAGAGAGAGAGAGAGAGAGAGAGAGAGAGAGAGAGAGAGAGAGAGAGAGAGAGAGAGAGAGAGAGAGAGAGAGAGTAACTGGGGGTCTTATGTGCATTGTATCGATGAGAATTGTCAGTTATTAAATTACAGTATGTACTACGAAGAAATAATAATCATTTAAAAGATTCCCTTTTTTCTCTCCGATATATCTGTTTCTTCGAAGTGAATAATATATAGCAAAAGTCACGCAGAAGGTAAACCGAATAAATAAAGATCGATATAAATAATATTCGTTCTCTTACCCATGTCTAGATAACAACACTCTAAATACAACTGGTGCCTAGTAGCTTATAGAAGAGAGATGGTAACAAGGCATTCAGATAAAAAAAAATGTCATAATTACCTCCACCCACGAAGCTGGAAAGAGGTTATGTTTTCGCCCCTGTTTGTGTGTGTGTGTTTGTTTGTGAACAGTTTCCAGGCCACAATTTCAATCGTAGAGTAATGAAACTTGCAGGGATTAAGTGTTATGTACAAAAGCTGGAAATGATTAAAATTTGGAAGGTCAAGGACAAAGGTTGAGGTCATGGTCAAGCAAAATGTCCAATTCACCTAATCAGCCTTATGTTTGGACATTATTGTCCCAAATACTTCAAACTCGGTTTAAATTTGAGTGTATGAAAGTCCACGAAAATTGATACATGTTAAGGTCAAAGGTCAAGGTCAAGTTTGAGCAAAAGGTGGAGAAATAAGCTGTAACGGAGGAGCTCTGCGCTTTACGGAGTGCCCCTCTAGTTTTTTTTATACGAAAGACAAGAAAACATTAAAGCTATCAATTTCTGTGATAAGATATATAAAATAATCTCTTAATTGACTGTGAGTCAGAGAGAATCCATTACTACTTAAATTTCCTTCTTTTAAGAACACTATTATTCATACCATATTTCAAGATGAACAAAATCATTTACTGAATTGCTTTTCAGCCGAATCTTCAATAAGGAGGGTTTTCAGCAAATGAGACCTCATTACTTTAAGAAAGAGAGTAATGATTAGATTACTGCGACTGACTTATGAGCCAAATGAGAGGAAATGCGTGTGAAATTCTGATTATAGCTTAGAATTTGCTTATTAATCTTCATCTTATTACTTTTGTATTTTCTATAACTTCTGTCATTTATTTTCTATAAACTTTAATTTCAAATGGCATTCAGAAAATAATGCTCAGGATGGTTCTGGAAATTACATTTTCTCGAGTATTTTTATATAATGAAAAAGTCACCGCAAAGATCCCAGGTAAAATAATTCCCACCCCTTGATGACGTCATGACCTTGTCTCTCACATTAGCAGCCGTCACAATACACCAATTTACAAATTTCAAAATATACTAAATTATAATCACTTTAAGGGGATATGCCACACCTTAAAATTTCAAATTATCCCAACTAATAATCACTTTAAGGGAATGCGTTGTGACCGCTGTCAACGCAGGAGACAACGTGATTGGCTATGACGTCATCAGAGGCGGGGCTTATATCGCCAGGAATCTTTGCGGAGACCATAGTTTCAATTAAAACCAAGTAGTAAGAATAGCTTTTTTAAAAGTGTAGGCAGGAAATGAAACATTTTCCCTTCTTGGTTCACATACTGTAGATTTTCGAGGATTTTCCTAAATAACAAAATAAAATTTCATATTTACTACAAATTTTCAAAATACTAATCCAGAAAATTTATGTCAATTGCAATGACTGATACATGTATAAAACATTATGTGAAGAAAGTAGATATTCAGTTTATAACTCCATGTCCTTCATAACCTCTGATTTTTTTTTCAAATACACCGTTTAACATTTCATATTTTATAAATACTCCTGTTCATGCATTGACCATGAACTCGTGAACAAAAATAGTTACATGACATTAAGAGCATATCATTATATATCATCGGAGTATTTTCTCACTCCCTCCATGGAATTCCATCCTGTATAAGAACGATTTTTTTTTGCCCTAAAACGCCTTTTTTATCTTAATAAATACAAATGAAAATTTTCCTTTGTATTTACGTTTTTCCAATAACGACCCGCAACAAAAATAGAGATTGACAGCTTTCATTTGGCTCATCAAATTTTTTTAATTATTTATAACATGAAAAGTCACCCGATGGAGATTTAAAAACAATTACGGAGGAAATTAATTCCACATACTGATCATTACCCAATTATCAATCCAGATACTGTAATGAGATTGATTGAAAGGTTAAATGGAAATCAGAGTCCAGCTCATTTATAATAAAGTATCAGAGCTAGCAGTTCCATGTAGTCTGTCGGTGAACATAAAAAAAAAGGTCTTGGTTAAATATAAATGATATGGAAGGGGAGTTAAATGACAGGATTCGAAATGAAACTATGAGAGAGATTACTCGAGAGCCATATGTGGATGAGATCATGATGAGGGGTAGATGGAGATGGTTTGGGCATGCTCTTCGCACTCCCCAAGAGAGCTAAGTACAATAACGTTCAACTGAGCTCCAAAAAGCACTAAAATAGTTGGAAAACCCATGCCTACATGGCTGAGGACTATAAAGCGTGACGTAGAAGATGATGAATCCTGAAGTACCGATTTAAAAGCTCAAGATAGAGACGACTGGCGAAATTCAATTAGGCCCTTTGCGTTAACAGGCGTAGGAGGAGACAATGATGATGATGATGATGATGAGGATGATGATCCTGATGATGGAAGGAGAGTTATCGAGAGCTGTTAATGATATTTCTGTTGGAATTCAATCACATAATAAAATGTGTAGTGAGAGTCACAAGTGTGATGTGAAATGGAGTTTAACACTACGCAAATTTAAGAAAAGCCAGAATAAATTCATCAAATGAGATGCAAAGCAAATATATACGACTATTAATCATAAAGGGAATGCTTAAAAGCATTAATCTCTTTATGTAATTCTATCTCACCAACAGGAGTAAGATAAAGATCATAGAAAATTTTTGGTAGGTTATAAAGCTCTAAAAGATTATGCCATGCAGAAATGGGTTACTCAGATATTTGAAATAAAAGTTTTGATCGATAGAATTATTTGAATATAAAAGAGGAATTAATATGATTGGAATAGCATATGATTCATATTTATTATGAATATTTAGAAAATGCATTAGGCAAAAATATGTAGCTGGTGTGAATAAGGTGGTGGAATGCAAGAACTTGACTTCCTGTGTACATTACTATGATGAACTCGATGTACTAGTCATAAGCTATCCGTACAAATTTCTAAAGCATAATGTTAAGGGTTCTTTGCGCCTCGGGAGATTCCGCCTTTAGAATATTGTAGATATTTCAGATACTTTAAGACCATTGCTGATCGGAGCCGTGAAAAAATCGCTGTCGGGATCATGACATTTAGCAAGGGAACAATGTCGTCATGTGTCGATTCTTCTCATATTGATGTTTAAAGGTTTAAAAGCCGCCTATGAATGGCTGAGGCAAGGGACAATGCCATTCCCCCATCAAGCTTCTCCACAAGCTAGGACCAAGGAGGGCCAGGCAATGGCAGTTGATGACTCAGCAGATAGACCTATAGGCTCCCCCAAAGCCTCCATCCGTAGCTCACAAGGATGGTGAAGTTGCAGCGACCAAAGGAACAACGATTCTGAGCGGGACTCGAACCCCAGCCTGGCAATCACCAGGAAAGGACGCTACCTGCAGACCACCACAACAAAGGAATTACGATAGATAATATACTATAAATTTCATGAGAAAGTTGAATAAATATTGAATAAACAGGTAACTCCAAACGTCATGTGAACTATAGAGACATTTACTGTCAGATGTCTTACAAAGCCGATGAAATTCCCTTCATTCGGATTAGCACCTCATTATTATCCAAATAACTTCCCTTCCTCTCTCTCTTAATTTGTTCTAATTGGCAATCATACGAAAAGTTAAATTCAATTTTCCTACCTTTGAACAGCCTCTTTAGTAATTGCACAAAAGCTGGCCTTATTCCAATTTAAGATAGCATTCCTATCATCATTATCAATTGCCAAGCTATAACCCTTGTTGGAAAAGCAGGATGCTATAAGCCCAAGGGCCCCAACAGGGAAAGTAGCCCATGCTATCTGAGCAAAGATCTGGTAATAATTTTAGTGTTCTGGAAGCGTTTTAAAGGTTATAGATGCAGTCAGAGCAAACATCTGGAACTATTTTAAATGTTATGGATTGTCTGAGCAAGGATCTGTTAGTAATTTAGTTTTCTTAGAATCACCCAATGAGGAATGGAAACATTGGAAAAATAAAATATTTTAAGAACAGTAACAACAATAAAATAGATATATCCCATATGATTTATAAAAAATTTAACGAAACAAGAGGAAGAGAAATAAAATAGAATAGTGTATCCGAGTGTACCCTCAATCAAGAGAACTCTATCCCAAGACAGTGGAAGACCATGGTGCAGAGGCTATGGCACTACCCAAAATTAGAAAACAATGGTTTGATTTTGGAGTGTCCTTCTCTTAGAAGAGCAGCTGCTTGGCCTCAATGTTTCTGCTAAATGCCTTCATTTTGTATGAATACTGTAACAAATTTTCAGATATTAAAAAAAAAAAGATTCTAGTATCTAGTATAGCTTTACAAACTTTTCACACTAACATTCGACAGTTACTATTCCCCAAAATTCACGTTTTTCCATATGAATAAACAAGGTTGGAATTCCCATTTTAGTTCAAAAAATAAAATAACCAACTGGTTTATGTACACAAGATAACTTTACACGAGGAAAATCCATTTGTTCACAAAGCAGTGAAACGTAGTTTGACTTCACTAATATTTCTTAATAAATATACAATATCATCAACAACAAACTTAGATTAGATTTTATTTTGTTTAGCAATCAATGACTCTATTAAACCAAAATAGCTGGATTTAACAAATACTGCGTTTTCATTTTCACCAATGACACAATATATTTTCGTTAATCTTATCAGTTAAGGGTCACTGGCAGATTTAGATTTAATTTTCTTTTGTTAGCAATCAATATCTCTAGTAAAAATAGCTTGATTTAGCAAATACTGCGTTTTCATTTTCACCTATGACACATTTCTTTTCGTTAATCTTATCATTTAATGGTCACTAGCAGATTTATATTAAATTTGGTTTTATTAGCAATCAATATCTCTAGTGCAGAAAAATAGCTGACTTAACAAATACTGCGTTTTCATTTTCACCAATGACACATTTCTTTTCGTTAATTTTATCATTGAAGTGTCATCAGCAGGTTTAGATTCAATTTTATATTATTAGCAATCAATGACTCTAGTAAACCAAAATAGCTGACTTAACAAATACTGTATCTTAATTTTCATCAATGATACAATATCTTTTCGTTAATTTTATCATTGAAGAGTCATTAGCAGATTTAGGTTTAATTTTCTTTTGCTACCAATCAATGACTCCAGTAAA
>NC_090740.1:122256820-122261820 GCF_036898095.1 Palaemon carinicauda | reverse complement strand
CTCTCTCTCTCTCTCTCTCTCTCTCTCTCTCTCTCTCTCTCTCTCTCGTATTTATAATTTATATTTTATATTTTATTTCATTCCGGTTCCCAGTGGTCTCTCTCTCTCTCTCTCTCTCTCTCTCTCTCTCTCTCTCTCTCTCTCTCTCTCTCTCTCTCTCTCTCAAATTTCTAATTTATATTATTTTTATTCCGATTCTCGGTTATCTCTCTCTCTCTCTCTCTCTCTCTCTCTAATTTATATTATTTTTATTCCGATTCTCTCTCTCTCTCTCTCTCTCTCTCTCTCTCTCTCTCTCTCTCTCTCTCATTTCTAATTTATATTATTTTTATCCCGATTCTCGGTTCTCTCTCTCTCTCTCTCTCTCTCTCTCTCTCTCTCTCTCTCTCTCTCTCTCTCTCTCTCTCTCTCTCTCTCTCAAATTTCTAATTTATATTATTTTTATTCCGATTCTCGGATCTCTCTCTCTCTCTCTCTCCCTCTCTCTCTCTCTCTCTCTCTCTCTCTCTCTCTCTCTCTCTCTCTCTCAAATTTCTAATTCATATTATTTTTATTCCGATTCTCCCTATCTCTCTCTCTCTCTCTCTCTCTCTCTCTCTCTCTCTCTCTCTCTCTCTCTCTCTCTCTCTCTCAAGTTTCTAATTTATATTATTTTTATTCAGATTCTCGGTTATCTCTCTCTCTCTCTCTCTCTCTCTCTCTCTCTCTCTCTCTCTCTCTCTCTCTCTCTCAAATTTCTAATTTATATTATTTTTATTCCAATTCTCGGTTATTTTTTTTCTCTCTCTCTCTCTCTCTCTCTCTCTCTCTCTCTCTCTCTCTCTCTCTCTCTCTCTCTCTCTCTCTCTTCTCTCTCTCTCTCTCTCTCTCTCTCTCTCTCTCTCTCAGATTTCTAATTTATATTATTTTTATTCCGATTCTCGGTTATCTCTCTCTCTTTGCCACACACTTAGTGACAAGTTTTACAATCAGTGATGGCACTCAACTCATGAGGGTGGAGTTTTACAAATATTTCACAGACATTAATATCCAGGTCAGGGATAAGGAATTTAACTGACAACCTGTTTTTGTCCAGTAGGTTTATGTAGGAGTTAGTAATGTCCCTTGCTATTTCAAACTGCTTCCCAGAATAGTTGATTAATTGAATCTTGCCTAATTTTGTGATTGTACGAACAGCGTTCATTAGGGCGTCCAGGAAAACTTCGTTATTTCATTATGCTACGACTGTGAAGCAGCTTTTCTTCGTTTACGATTCATGAGAGAGAGAGAGAGAGAGAGAGAGAGAGAGAGAGAGAGAGAGAGAGAGAGAGAGAGAGAGAGAGAATTTAAGTTTTCTTCTTTTTATATTCAATTCCTTATCATTCTTCAAAATCGAGAGAGAGAGAGAGAGAGAGAGAGAGAGAGAGAGAGAGAGAGAGAGAGAGAGAGAGAGAGAGAGAGAGATATTGAATTTTTCTTCTTTTTCTATCAAATTCCTTATCATTTTTCAAAAGAGAGAGAGAGAGAGAGAGAGAGAGAGAGAGAGAGAGAGAGAGAGAGAGAGAGAGAGAGAGAGAGAGAGAGAGAGAGAGAATAATTTAGATAGTTAAGTTTTCTTCTTTTTCTATCAAATTCCTTATAATTTTTCAAAATCCTAAGTATATTACAATAGAATAACATATTTTGAGTAGCAATAAAATCGATAAAGAATATTTTACGATAGTCATGTTAGATTTAGACATTTTGGAAAAATAAAGATCTTTCGAAAGCAAACACAACCCAGTTGTTTTGTTTGAATGAAGGTTTACTGAGGTTCCATCGGTGATTAAAGTGTAATTAGTCTTCATTAAGCGCATAGCAAACACACTATTGAAACTTACTGCTCTTTATTCCTACCGACAGACGAACCTTCATGGTTGATTATTTTAGTTTTTCCTATGCAATTGTTCAACTCTTTTTTTTTTTTTAAATGTAGCAGTCGAAGGAATAGAACATAGTTAATAATATGATTAAACTTGGTGGGTTTTTTTATTCTAGAAGTCGAAGGAATAAAATATAGTTAATATGGTGTTAACATAATTGGAATAATGATTTAATATCTGGCTGGAAATAATTTTCCTTGGTATTAATATTAAAAAAAAAAATGTTTAATTGAATTTTTTTTTTCGTCAAATGTATTTACAAGAAAAAGCAATACAAAAATGCTCAATTAAATGGCACTAACAGCATCAAAGAACCAGGGTTTAAAGGTTTAAAGGTCGATCATGAATGGCAGAGGCAAGGATCAGTGACATTGCCCCAGCAAACAGGGCAATACCCTAGCGACTGCCCATATATCATATGATCAGCGCACAAGCCCATCTCCACCCAAGTCAGGACCAGGGAGGGCCAGGCAATGGCTGCTGATGACTCAACAGATAGACCTATAGGCTCCCCTAAAAACTCCCAAATTTAGCTCACAAAGATGGTAAGGTTGCAGACACTAAAGGCACTAACGAGTCTAAGCGGGACTCTAACCCCCTTTAGAGAGGAAATCCCTGCAGGAAAACAGTCACTGCACTGTTAAATATGGGCATTAAAAACCATAAATGTCTGGCAAAATCTATTCCAGAACTTTTACCGTTTCAAAAACGGATCTATTGACGTAAAGGAGTGATGGTACAGTCACAAACTCGTAAAAGATAATAACAAAGTAAGGTAAAATTACGGTCGCCTGTATTTTACTGAAATACAGTTGGGAACAGTATATTTTTTACGGAGAATTTCTGATTAAAATTACGGTTTTTTCTAACAGTGTGGGAAACTTGCTTCAAAATTGTTGCATACTCATTAACCCACCGTGTATGTTCACCTATAACTTCAACCATTGAGTATAAACATTTAAGTGAAATACAGTAAGTATCCATAATAATTGCAATAGTCTAGTAAACGATACTTTAATTGGAAATCCTCCTTTTTCATCGTAGTTATATTACTTCGTACATCTTGTAACTGACATTATCGGACTCTGCGAAGTTAATTGCAAGAATAAAGTACTAACTCCAATCAAGTCGTTCCAATTTTCTTTCTGTTTTCATGACTCATATCTTGTGCTTGATATGTTACAGTTAGTGTGACTTCTAGTGATTCGATGACTGAATTCATTTCCCAGAAAAAAAAAGAAAAAAAAAGAAAATATATATATATAAAGCATAACACGCCTTCTTTGTACTCCGCTAAAGAGATTAGTTCTTGAAACGTTCAGCATGGCTTCACAAGGCACTAGAAGAGTTGGAAGACCCTTGCCTACATGGCTGAGGACTATAAAACGCGAAGTGAAAGATGATGAGTGGAGAAATTTTGAATTAAGAGCTCAAGATGGAGACGACTGGCGAAATCTAAACGAGTGTCTTTGCGTCAATAGGCTTAGGAGGACAGTATATATATATATATATATATATATATATATATATATATATATGTATATATATATATATATATATATATATATAAAGTACATATTTAAATATATATATATATATATATATATATATATATATAGATATATAGATATGTATATATTTACATATATATAAATAAGTATATATATATATATATATATATATATATATATATATATATATATATATATCTATATATAGGTATATAGATATGTATATATATACATACATATAAATAAGTATATATATGCATACATATATATATATATACATATATATATATATATATATATATATATATATATATATATATATATATATATATATATATATGTGTGTGTGTGTGTGTGTGTGTGTTACTCCACTATGCTAGTTAATTCTAAAAATAAGTCTTAAGAAAATAAATCAGACTGTTGACAACAAGAATGTTTATGACCTAAATAAAAATAACTAATGGCATCCAAAATCTCGATTTTGAAAGTAATGATCATCATCACTGAGTAGTTCTACCATGCTCAAATCATGGAATAAATTAAAATCTTTATATATGGTGAACAATCCACGATTAGAAACAGTTGATATATGATTTTGGTGTTAAATAATGTTAATGTTGTCCTGTCAGTTCCTTGTATAAATCTTAGTAAAGAATTTTCATTTACTGCCATAACCAGAGTAGATTTCCAAACTGGGAGAAGGATGGTACTCATCATTTATTATTGGATAAAGAAGGAAAATTTATATAAAAAAAAGTAAAAGATAAGAGGAAAGAATAATAGAAGGAATAGTAAAAACATAAATGATTTGTTGATTTTCAATTATGAAGTATAGCATAACAGCAGAAAAGTTCCAATAATGCAAAACCCATTCATATGATAATGGATCTCTCTCTCTCTCTCTCTCTCTCTCTCTCTCTCTCTCTCTCGCCCGTTAGCAAATTCCACCAATATTTCCAATGCTTGGAAATCAATGGGAAAGAAAAATACTTTCATGGTAAAAATTCAAAACTGTTTGGCAATTAACAAAATCTAGTTCGGAATTACACATTTACATCAGAATAGAATTTTTTTGACATTTCAGTGACATTTTTTTTATTCTTGCTCAAAACAGCAAGCTAACTTTGAAAATACCGCTTGAAAAGTTTATTTTTTTTTTTTTTTTTTTTTGGTGGATGAAACAATTTGAAATACGAATTTTGAATTTGATTTTGTCTTTTTATATATTTCTCTATTTTGAATAAAATACAGTTCATTATCTTATCAAATTCAGGAACATTCATGTGTAGGAATTTATGCTTAGACCAAAAATTACAACGTTTTATCTTTATAATCACAATGCTTAGACAGGATTAGATAATACAGAGACAGGATTTGATAATACTTAGACAGGATTAGATAATACTTAGACAGGATTAGATAGAGCTTAGACAGGAAATTATAAAGTTTTACCTTTCTAATCACAATGCTTAGACAGGATTAGATAATGCTTAGACAGGTTTAGATACTACTTAAGCACGATTTGATAATGCTTAGACAGAAAATTATAAAGTTTTACCTTTCTAATCACAATGCTTAAACAGGATTA
>NC_090740.1:122246820-122254320 GCF_036898095.1 Palaemon carinicauda | reverse complement strand
TATTGACGTAAAAGATAATAACAAAGTATGGTAAATTTAAGGTCGCCTGTATTTTACTGAAATACTGCTAAGAACAGTTTATTTTTACGGAGAATTGCCGATTAAAATTGCAGGATTTTCTAACAGTGCAGTTTAAAGTATTTTTTATTTATCATGTATAGATATTTATAAAATATTTTAGTGGCATATAGATGAATGATACATTTAAATTTTTTTGGACTTTATTTATAAAGGGCTTAAGTAATTTGGCCAATTCTACTATTTTATATTAAAAAATACATATGAGACTTTATTTATGTAAAATAGCTATTAATACCGTAAGTAAAGTCAATCGCGTTTTTGATGGATGTTTGCACTACTACTATTATTATTACTAGCCAAGCTACAACCCTAGTTGGAAAAGCAAGATGCTATAAGCCCAAGGGCTCCAATAGGGAAAAATATCCCAGTGAGGAAAGGAAATAAGGAAATAAATAAATGATGAGAATAAATTAACAATAAATCATTCTGAAAATACTACTTCTGTGTTACAGCTAAAAGTGAAGACTTTATCATTCAACATATTTGCAATAGCAATATGAAATTCAATTGTTAAAAATCCTATTTTATTCCTATATAGTTTGCAAGTCTGGTAAATTTAACATTCGCTTCAGAAAAAAATAAAATAAAATTCACAATAAACCAGAAAAAAAAGGCTTCTTTAATTTTGAAGATATGATATTCTATGAACTAATCAACTTTGTCAAGAAGCTCAAAAATCATATAAGAAATTACCAGAAGGATTAAGAAAATGATTGATAAAGAGGTACAATTATAATCGTTTCTTTGAAGGTAATTCTGCTGGAAAAAAATGTTAATTACGGTTTAATCAGAGAGAGACATAGCTAGTGAAGGTGGAAATTAATAGAGAATGTTTTTAATTTCTAAAGATTATAAGAACGAAAGAAATATATTTTCTTGTTAAATAAATTTTATATTTAATTTAAAAGGTATAAAATACATGAATTCTTATTGGCAATGTTGATAAAATGGTATAAATTGCTTTCTTCAGCTTTCATATGTTTTTAAACAATTACTAGCCATATTTACTTCAAATATTTGTTTATTGAGTAAATGCACATACACGCACATACGCACACAGACACGCACCTAATTGTATATATATATATATATATATATATATATATATATATATATATATATATATATATATATATATATATACATATATATATACTGTATATATATATATATATATATATATATATATATATATATATATATATATATATATATATATATATATATATAAGAGTATTTATGTGTGAAAATACGCACTGAATATGGATTCAAAAAATTGATAAATCAAACTAGAATAAAGTTAAATATTCATATATAGATATTAAGGAAATCGGAGTGATTAATTCTCAATGAATATTAGTGAGGCAAAACGAATTACCGCAAAGGGAAGATGGATGATAAGGTTAAGATTGATTGATTGATTGATTGATTGATTGATTGATCGATTGAGTGATTGATTTATTGATTTGAGGTTTTCTGTTATCTTGACATCTAAGGTCATTGACGCCGAAAGGTGCCATACAGGACTATATTTGCACAGAAGATAAATAACAAACGAAAGAGCAAAATTGATTAAGAGTACAAAGGAGCCACTATGTAGTAAATGATGAAAATATATTTCCTTGCTCATAAGTAACAATATATTTTATACATAAATTGAATATTTCAAGAACATTTGATAACCAAGAAGAAAAGTGTATGTATATCGATGAAACAGGAATAATTGGAATATCAGATAAAAGAAAAGAGCATTCATAATGCCAGGTAGACCAATTCAATGATCTTCAGGGCTATGCAGAGACTTAACGTAGACAGAAAATATATGTATGTGCTCAGAATTAACAATATATTTTATACATAAATTGAATATTTCAAGAACATTTGATAACCAAGAAGAAAAAAGTATATGTATATCGATGGAACAGGAATAATTACAACATCAGATATAAAAAGACGGAATTCATAATGTCAGGTAGACCAATTCAATGGTCTTAAGGGCTAGGCACAGACAATATGGCCAAAGGTCCTTTTTTATATAACAAATGCTTTTGTGAAGACGAGCTCCAAGTCTCTCTTTTTTCCTTCCAATATAGAAGATTATCCGGACAAATTCCTGGAAAGTATAAGCAGAACATGACGTTAGGTAATCTTATATATGAAAAGATCAACATTATATGTAACTCGTCCGATTCCTTCGTTCTTTTACAAGGTAATTGCTCATTATATCAAAGAGCTGCATAGTTGTTATCCGGACAAATTCCTGGAAAGTATGAGCAGAATCTGACGTTAGGTAATCTTGTATAGGAAAAGATCAACATTATATGTAACTCGTCCAATTCCTTCGCAATTGCTGATTATATCAACGACCTATATAGTTGATACATTCATCATATAAACTATTTTATTTCCTAGTAATTTGAATGTAACTTAGATGTATGAGAACCGCTAAAATAGGACCGTGATTTAGACATATGAATACTATATGAAATTCTGTACTGTTAAGAAAAACCGCAATTTTAATCGAAAGTTCTCCGCGAAAATGTAGTTCTCAGCCGTATTTCAGTAAAACACAAGCGACCGTAATTTTTACCCAACTTTATTATTATCTTTTACGGGTTAGTGGCCGTAATATCACTCCTTTACATCAATAAATCCGTTTTTAAAACGGCAAATGCCTGGCAACGTTTATTTCAGGATATTTAGTTTTTTTTTTTTTTTTTTTTTTTTTTTTTGGCTACAAATATTTAACAGTGTGGGTAAATATGTGATAAAAGAAGCATTTATAAATAATAGTGTTATTGTCACCGTGAAACGGTAAATGCACACAGCAAAAGAAAACTTGAATAGATTTTTGCTGCGCCATAAGAATTTATAAAACCATATGAATATAAAATGAATGACGCAAATGTGAAGTATATTTGCTTCCTGTTATTTCAAAGGCCCCACAGTTCCACAGTTCAAAAGAGAAAATATTCTTTTATGTATATTCCTACATCCTAAATTAGTTAATGCCCTTGTTTTCTCTGTATGAAGTCAGGAAAACTATTTACAAAATGATACGGAATGCGATATGAGAAGCAATTTATAAGAATACTATGTTTCGTTGTATATGTAAGACCTAGAAAATATGAATAAAAAATAAGAAAAAAACTAGTGATTTAACATATCTTTGTCAGGCATATATTTATATAGTACATTCATGAAAGTTATGTCGTAAACCTGAACCCAACTAGCTTTATAGTATTATGGAATCATGCTTCCCATTAAAATACGTATCTAAGGCTGCTTCCATCGTTTATGAAAATGATACATATTTTGTAAAAAAAAAAAAAAAAAAAAAAAAAAAAAAAAAAAAAAAAAAAAAAAAAAAAAAAATATATATATATATATATATAACATGGTACACGACCTTATTATTCCAGGATAATTGCTAATATATAAAATTCTATGAAATATCCTTTAGCAGTCACCAGGTTACAGGTAAAAATGAATTATATGTCATCCATTCGTATTAGACATGAAAACTTTGGAAAGGAAGAAATAGCCGAGAAAGCTATTTTCCTGTATTGCAGAAAGTTGTTAACATTCCTGTTTTATATACAACTAAATAATGATGATGAATATCTATTTAGGTATTTAGATATCAAATGCCCAAAGACCAAACTAAATAATGGCTGCTGAATATTCAGCAAGTAGACTTATGGGGCCTCAACGCCATCAACTCTTTTGGTTATAATATTGTTTCTTCTTAAAAAGTTTAAGTCCAAGTTTGGTGTAAAAATATATATGAGAAAAGGGATTTCTATAATTACGTTTCTAGTCCATCTATCATATATAAAGTGAATTTACAATGTGAAAAAGTAGACATATTTATCATAATGGACTTGAGCATAAATTATGACTGCAAAATAAGGATAGTGCAGACAAAACGCAAAAACCAGAGTAGAGAATATGGAAGGTGTTTGATTAAAGGAACCATGGGAGAAAATGATAAGGAAGAGGAAGATACATGACTAAAATAAATAAATAAATAAACAGATAAATAAATATAGAGGGATTAGAGGTAATTGATTAATCATGGTATTTGAAACAATTACTTCATTTCATTTATCTTGCTTGAGGGTACACTCGGACACGTTATTCTATCTTATTTCTATTCCTCCATTTTTTCTTATAGTTTATATAGGAAAGATCTAATTAAATGATGTTACTGTTCTTGAAATATTTCATTTTAATTGTTTATTTCTTTCTCTATCTCGTTTTCTCACTGGGTTAGTATTTGCCTGTTGGAGCCCTTATACTTATAGCACCCTGCTTTTCCAACTAGTGTTATAGCTTAGCTTGTAATGATAATAATAACAATAATAATAATTTGGGGGATTATAGAGAAAAAACATAAAGCAGATAGAGAATGGAATGTAGCATAATTTGGAATTTATGTGGCGATAAATAACCTTCACAGATGTAACACTTAGATGTCAAATGACTGCAATATTGTTAGGTAGAGCCTATTATTATTATTATTATTATTATTATTATTATTATTATTATTATTATTATTATTATTATTATTATTATTATTATTACTTGCTAAGCTACAACCCTAGTTAGAAAAGCAGAATGATACAAGCCTGGGTGCTCCAACAGGGAAAATAGCACAGTGAGGAAAGGAAATAAGGAAACTACAAGAGAAGTAATTAACAATCAGAATAGGGCAATAAAAGAACAATAAGGCTGACATATTATAAGATGTATAATAAGGATAAAAGGCAACAGAGAAACAGATCTAAAGGGGAAATATTATAGAGGTCTTAACATCCGGAAGGTAGAAGCCTGAACATAACGTAAAAGTAAACTGTTTAGTTTGTTAAGGTTAATTTGATACTACCTACGCAAATGAGTCTTTATTGTGAGTATTAGACTCCTGCCATTATAATTTGTAGAGGATTGTATTCCAGTTCAAGGAAAAGCAGCCTAAAGCTCACACACTTAAAGACACGGCCAGAGTAACCTTATATTCATACTGTCAAGAGTCAATTTTTCTTTATTCCAAATCTGTTAAATCAGTTTTCAAATTCTCGTGTTTGTAATAGAACCAGTCATTAGAGAGATTTTAAGGGTACGGGATTTTGAAAACACCTATGATTGCATCACTCATGTGTTGCATGAGGATTTATACCCCCCCTCCTCTCTCTCTCTCTCTCTCTCTCTCCTCTCTCTCTCTCTCTCTCTCTCTCTCTCTCTCTCTCTCACACACAAATGTCAGCCTACCTTCACATCATTTGGAAAGGTGATATTATAAGATTAGAATCCTCATTAACACGAGTTAAACACAATCTTAATTACATGTAAAGCAGTAAATTAATGTAGATGAGAGAGGAGAGAGAGAGAGAGGGAGGAGAGAGAGAGAGAGAGAGAGAGAGAGAGAGAGAGAGAGAGAGAGAGAGAGAGAGGCTGCTATTCGGGACATGTGGAGTTATTGTTATTGTTTACAGCCTAGAATGTTTTTCGCAACTCCTTCTTTGGAGGTAATGAGCCGAGAATTGCAACCAGAGCTCAGTCAGGAAGCGACAAACGTCATGGAATTTCCAGGAACCTGACGGAATTGGATGGTGAATATTGCGACGTCCCTTGTCGACAATTCCTGAGAGAGAATTAGACACTTCTCCGTATTTTAGGACGAGAATCCTATATTTGGAACTAGGATTTTACAGGCTCACAATCAATTCTCAGAATTCAATTACTCTTCATAGTATCTGTTGCTTAAAAGGAATCGCTATAAAGACAGATCAGTTTGTCCGGAGAGAAACTATCTTTGATTTTTGGATGCCACTTAAACATTCTTCTTAGAATATCTGTAGATTATATATATATATATATATATATATATATATATATATATATATATATATATATATATATATATATATCTATATATGTATGTGTTTAGATATATATATATATATATATATACATATATATATGTATATATATATATATATATATATATATATATATATATGTGTGTGTGTGTGTTTATATATATATGGTTTATATATGTATATAAGAATAAATACACACTCTCTCTCTCTCTCTCTCTCTCTCTCTCTCTCTCTCTCTCTCTCTCTCTCTCTCTCTCTCTACACACACACATACACACACACACACACACACACACATATATATATATATATATATATGTATATATATATATATATATATATATATATATATATATATATATATATACATATCTAATAGTAAAGTACATACATCCACACACACACACACACACATATATATATATATATACTATATATATATATATATATATATGTATATATATGTGTGTGTGTCTATATAATACAGTAGTAAAGTACATACGTCCACACACACATATATATATATGTATATATATACATATATATTAATATATATATATATATATATATATATATATATATATATAATAGAAAAATACATACACATATATATATGTATATATATATACATATATAATAATATATATATATATATATATATATATATATATATATATATATATAATAGAAAAATATATACACACACATATATATATATATATATATATATATATATATGTATATATATATGTACGTATATATATACTATACAAATATGAATACATATATATGATAGTACTGGTTGACAATAATAATAACATACAGACATATACAATAAAAGGGCCCAAAAATCTTTGGATAGAATCCAAATATCATTAAAGCAGGCTGATTAAAGATATTGAAATTCGTGAATTCTATAGATCTCTTTTCATATTACTGCATCGAGTTTTTATATTGATTGTAATATATTCAAAACGTTATAAAAAAGTCCTTTTTAATGGTAGCTTTAAACAATTTTAAGGGTTTGAAGGTTTAAAGGCCACTCATGAATGGCAGAGGCAAGGGACAGTGACATTTCCCTATCAAGCAGGACAATGCCCTAGAGACTGACCATATTACATATGATCAGTGCCCAAATCCTACTCCACCCAACCTATGACCAATGAGGGCCAGGCAATGGCTGCTGATGACTCAGCAGATGGACTTATATGCTCCCCCAAACCCCCCATCCTCAGCTCATAAGGATGGTGAGGTTACAGCGACCAAAGGAACTAACGAGTTTGAGTGGGACTCGAACCGCAGTCTGGCAATCACCAGGCAAGGATGCTACCCCCCGGCCACAACAACCTTACTGGATCTTTTTTAACATACATAAACACTGAACTTTTATCTTGAGCACATCTAACACTATTCATAAGATTATCTTTCAAGAGATTCAACAGTTTGATCGATGTGAAAATTTTACATATTAAAAAAAAAAACGTAAATATCTGGCAAAATTTATTCCAGGATTTTTTTTGCGTTTTAAAAACGGATA
>NC_090740.1:122229320-122241820 GCF_036898095.1 Palaemon carinicauda | reverse complement strand
ATACCTGAAGCTGATGAAGACCTTGATGTGCCCATGAATTAATTCAGTATGCTGTAAGTCGAAGCTATCCTAAAAATAATTAGAGATGGAAAGCCCCTGGATACCATGGAATAACTACCGAGATGATACTGGCTAAAAGTGAAGTGACTCCCAGACAACTTACAAGATTATTTTGTAGAATGGGGCATGAAGAGGCAAAACTTGAAGGATGAATGTTGGTGAAAATTAAATAAAAAGGAAAACTGATTGATTGCAATGATTATAAAGGCATAACACTTAGTCAATTGTTATGGAAATGTTTAGAATGCTTATTCTAAAGAGACTGGAGAGTAAGGTTGATGAAAAGCTGAGAGATGAACAAGCTGGATTTAGAAAAGGTAGAAGTTGCAATGACCAATTTTCATTCTGAGACATGTTGTACAGCAAAGCGTATAATGTAAAAATCCCATTTTGATGACATTTGTAAACTATGAAAAAGCCTTTGATAGTGTACACAAAATATAGGGGAAGGTATGCTCTCTACCGAGTGGCCCTTCCAGTTTATTTATTATGCTCAACTTCACACAAATATTACAGCATAGATTTTGGGTAACCACATTGGTTACGACCCAAGGATAAATCTGTAACAATTTGAATAGCTTCTGTACCATTGTCTTCCACTGTCTTGGGTTAGAGTTCTTTTGCTAGAAGGTACACTCGGGCATAGTATTCTATCTTGTTTCTCTTCCTCTTGTTTTTCTAAAGCTTTTATAGTTTATATAAGAGATATCTATTTTAATGTTGTTAATGTTCTTAAAATATTTTATTTTTCCTTGTTTCCTTTCCTTACTGGACTAATTTCCCTGTTGCAGCCCTTGGATTATAGCATCCTGCTTTTCCAACTAGTGTTGTAGCTTAGCGGGTAATGATAATAATAATGATAATAATAATAATAATAATAATAATAATAATAATAATAATAATAATAATAATAATAATAAGTGCTAGTACTTAGCAATGATATGAAAATAATCCCAATGATGAGTAAATGGCAAATATTTATTTAGTTTATTTTTAGGGGGTGGGGGTGGTGAATATTACTCATGAACTATTATTATTATTATTATTACTAGCCAAGCTACAACCCTAGTTGGAAAAGCAAGATGCTATAAGCCCAAGGGCTCCAACAGGTAAAAATATCCCAGCGAGGAAAGGAAATAAGGAAATAAATAAATAATGAGAACAAGTTAACAATAAATCATTCTAAAACAGTAACAATGTCAAAACAGATACGTCCTATATAAACTATCAACAACTTCAAAAACAGATATGTCCTATATAAACTATTAACAACGTCAAAAACAGATATGTCATATATAAACTATAAAAAGACTCATGTCAGCCTGGTCAACATAAAAACCTTTGCTCCAACTTTGAACTTTTGAAGTTCTACTGATTCAACAACCAATTTCAACAAGGCTTGGTGTACATGTTTGGTTTGACCGAAGGACAGATCCATTATATTTTGAAGAAAATACATAGAAGTAGTGGAGTGAAGACCAAAATAAGACTGGTTAGCGTAGCAAAGGCATGCTCTCTACTGAATGCCCCCTCTAATCATAAGTGTAGCATTTAAAAAAAAATTTAACTGATATAACAGACATTAAACCTTTATAGAATTAAATATCAGACAACCTCTAAATTTCAGCCAAAAAGGAGATAAAATTACGGGTGATTGGTTTCATGAGGATAAAGTTAAAACAAAATCAGATCAGTTATGAAACTCACTTTTATAATCAAAAGAAAGTATTAAACGTAATACCTGTTAACTCATCCTACATCATAACGGAATATATAGGTCAATGATTATAACTCATATTCATGACATGTATACAGTCTTTCTTTCATGATTTTTTTTTTAATATCGTCATCATCATCTCCTCCTATGCCTATTGATGCAAAGGGCCTAAAGAATTTTTTTTTTCAATTTATAAAAACCCCATTATTACCTTTTTTTCTGAAAAGAATATATTCTTTTTTAGTAAATGAAAGAAGTTTATATTTTTCGTATCTCCATTCGCTATTTCGAGAGATTCTCAGCACGCCATCTGTTGATTATATTTGCTTTTGTCATGCAGTCTTGAAAAATATAAATAAAGCGGGGCTTCACGAGAGAGAGAGGGAGAGAGAGAGAGAGAGAGAGAGAGAGAGAGAGATTCCGTTTTAGCAGTTGGTCTTAAGATTATCGAGATTCGTCATTTGAAGTAGAACATATCCACGATATATATATATATATATATATATATATATATATATATATGTATATATATGTATATATATAATATATGTATATATATATGTAACATTTATACATACATATATATATATAATATGTATAATGTATATATATATATATATATATATATATATATATATATATATATATATGTTTGAATATATATATGTATATATATATATTTATATTTATATTCATATACATATATTTATATATATATATATATCAATATATATAAACAGTATTTATATATATATATATATATATATATATATATATATATATGTGTGTGTAAATATATATACATATATATTCATACAAGCTATAAATACCTTATAATATCAAATTTGCTCTGACTCGGGATCAAAGAACCACGATGAGAAAGGCGCTCTCCTTACTAAAGATACCCTCCAACCCCTGCTCTTTGCTGAAGCCCTCACAATGCGAAGACAATATATGAGCTTAATCGTCACTCACGAAATGAGAAACCCTGCTAAGGATTTAAGGAAGAACAGGAACATCACGGCCCCGCCGAACTGATAAGACTGCTGCCTTCATGTTCATCAACACCTAACAATGCCACAATAAACTAGATGGTATTCTCGTGGATGCAACTGGAGACATCAAAATAGAGGCCAGCATGATGATTGAGCAGCAAATGGGTGACGAACGTCACCCATTTGCTGCTCATTCCAGGTACTCCTGTCTTGGCTAAATGTACGGGAATGTCAACACCCGCAAGAGAGGGAAACCACGGAAACCTATTATAGGCCAGTGATCTGCCCCCACGTACCAGCTTGCAAAAAGGCTTAACTCCCTCCTCTCTCCTTACATCCCGAACAAATTATAATGTATCATCTTTTACTTGATTCTTCAAATCCATTAGAGGCTCCTCAAGTGATGGTGTCATTGCCACCTTGAACCACGAGTCTCTGTTTACCAACGTCCCTGTCAATGTGACCATCACCTTAGTAATGCACAGCGCGTACAGGGACTCAGCTACGCCGTCCCTAAATTTTCCGGATGATGCCCTCCGTAAATTCTTGGAGATATACCCAAAGAAGGCACCCTTCATGACCCTTGGAGACATACATATATTCAAAAGGCTGGCGTTGTCATGTAATCACAACTTGGAATCCTCTTTGCAAATTTGTACGTGGGAGTAATAGAAGAACTAGTTTTCTCACGTATATACCGGCTTGACATATACATGAGTTACATTGATTGCACCTTCATTAAGACAACTTCCTCCTGGAATATCGAGGAACTCCATCGTAGTTTTGGATGCAGCTCCCTGCATTTTATACTGCAACACAGCCAGAATGGACAACTCCCCTTCCTGGATCTCCTGGTTGAAACAACAAAAGCTAGGTTCCATACGTCTGTCTTCAATAAACCAACGACCCTTGGACTTTGCGTTAACGGTGAGAGCAAATGTCCTGGCAGATACTAGACCTCCCCCATCAAGTCCTTTGTGAAGAAGGTTCTCTCTCATTGCTCCTCCTGAAATGCTACCCATAATGAGCTGGATTGTATATCACAGGTCCTTGTGAACAATCGAAATTACAAAAGGCAGGTCAACCGAGAGATCAAGAAAGCCCTTGACACCTGGTATGGGGAGGACAAGTGTGACACAATTAGAGCAACAAAAATAAATATCTACTGTAAAGGAATCATACACCGTAATTACCAACAAGACGAAAAAGCCATTTAGGACATCGTACGGAGCAACACAGATCCTGTACAAGATAACACGGAGCTCAACTTCGTGATATATTTCCAAAATGCCCAAATCAGTACTTGAATCACTAAGAATAATACAGCCCTTCCCGTGCAGGACAGTCTGAAGATATCAAATGTGGTCTACTAAAACCAATGCTCCATACGAGAATGCCATGGCAGCTACAGTGAGATGACCATCATCCAGCTCTCCAAGAGCCTCTCCTCTCACCTACAGCATGGTACCATTATGGCACATTACCAACAAACCCACAATAATCCCATTTTGCGAAATCAATGGGGCTGCACCAGACGGCAAAAGGCTTAAAATTCTGGAGGCCCTACTGATTCAGATGGATGAACCTATCACACAAGACAGGCAATGTTTCTCCTACCAGCTTACCGAAGAAGCCCTGCTCCCCCATCTAAGATCAGCCGTACCAATTGCATCAACACGGACAACGACAACACCAATGAGTGGAACAGAAGCTTGCGTAGAACGGATCCTCTCCCACTGAGTGCCACGGCCAATTGGAGGGCAGATTCCTCTAACTGGGAATTTTGCAAACCTAACAGTCCTGCGACCTGATCACCTGGCTGATCAAACGGCCCAGAGCATGCCTCCAGACACAGCTACACCATTTGCCCGCCTGGTATTCCCAACCAATAAGAATTTGCTTCCCAGATTAAGACCTACTTGGATTCACATAAATAGAGCCACAAAGATTTTATTTTTTCAGTTTAACTTCAAGCCTAATGCTGAACAGACATAACTTACTGCTTGAAATACCTTGCAACTTAACCTCAGCCCTTAAAGCGAAGAAAAAATATCGATCACCGAACCCTGGAACTCTAATGGAATTGCTACATAAACTTTTATTTATATATACAATTTCTTAAGTAAAGAAATAATTCATTGCTGATGAATATATATCCTCTCAGGGAATGAGAATAGCACAGTTACTGGCCAATTGCAGTGCTGTTGGGAAGAATAGATCTATAGAAAAGGAGTTTTTAAAAATTAACGCCACTGAGGCACCATTATCTTCAATTAAACTTATATATTTGGCCCTTATTTTTGATAATGATACACTGCATAAGCTATTATGGAGATTTTTGGCTTTATGAATTATAGCTTTTTACTTAGCAAACATATAAGGTGAATGGTTGGATAAATTTATGCAAATAGAATTTTTACTGCTGATAAAAAAATACATGATAATACTATTACATAAAATAATGCCTCTAAACTCAAACATATTAGTGATATGTTAGCTAAATAAATTTCTGATATACAGACTAAGAAAGCGATTCTTTGATTTTTAAACAAGATGAGTGATGTATTTTCCAATCCAAATGAAAATATTCGTAGAACATCGTAATTGAAGATCAAATAAGATTTGATTTTCAAGGAAAGATAATTCGTACCATCTTGTATTATTTACCGATTAAGTATAAAACTTTAATCAAAATGGAAGTAGATAAAATTATTTTTTGCTTTACGAATAATACTGCTGTATTCTTGAAATGTATTTGTATGTAGTTACACACTCATTAAGCGTGGTATACATCATGCAAAATATGAAGGAAATCCTTCAACTTGTATTAATAAAAATTTCAAGCAAAAGCTACTACTTTTAGAGCAAAAGCATATCCTTATAATCACATAAAAGTAAATGGTTATACATAAAGAAGACCCTTTACTTCATATAAAGAGCATATGCTTCGAAAAAGCCGAGTCTGGTCAGTAGCAGACTGCAGTTCGAAGAGAAAGGTTGTTCTGTCCGATTCTCAGCACGATGGCAGATTTTGTGGATGTGAGGCATGTTAAACAATACATGCCCCGTTTACCCACACTTGATCGTGATTTCAAGATGTTATTCCGTTTTGAAGAACAAAATGTACAGTGGCTTGCGGACAGATATCTTGTTCACACCTAGAATCTCGATGAAATATCAAGGTTAAGCCATAACTTGGTGATATGCATTTTACATTTGCTTTTGCATGTATAAACAGTTGGGAGAATACGAAGGCTGCTGTATTTAGGGATGAATGTATGTACAAACATTATATATGTATGTATGTATGTATGTATGTATATATATATATATATATATATATATATATATATATATATATATATATATATACACTCACACACACACATATATATATGTATATATATATATATATATATATATATATATATATATATATGTGTGTGTGTGTGTGTGTGTGTGTGTACAGTACATGCAAATATACTGTATTCATATAATATATAAATATAGTTTATATATATAAATAAATATATATATATATATATATATATATATATATATATATATATATATATTTATATATACATATATATTATATATGTATATGTATATATATATATATATTATATATATATGTATATGTATGTATATATTATATATATTTATATGTATGTATATATATGTATATATATATACATCGTATAAATATACATATATACACAGAATATTCATATACTGCAAAAGCTTATATACATGCATGTATATACACATATGTATACTATATATATATATATATATATATATATATATATATATATATATATATATATATATATATATTGATTCGTACCAGAAATAGATTGTTCTAAATCCCAAACCTGAAATAATTTAGCTGAAATCAACTATTTCAATTCGGTTTGCTTCGCCCTTCGTCCGGGTATCTTAAAGTTTCCTTCAAACTGTAAAGTTGAGCGTTTAGCGTCTTCAAAACTTTTCAACTCAAATCCATAAATCAGATCACGTAGTTTATTATTATTATTATTATTATTATTATTATTATTATTATTATTATTATTATTATTATTATTATTATAATTATTATTATTGTTGTTGTTGTTGTTGTTGTTGTTGTTGTTGTTATAAAACAAGAAAAAAAGAATTCGGAAGAAAATCTTCTCAGATTTCCAAATGGCTTCAGAAGGAATAGCCATAGACTTAGCATAGAATTCTGAATGCCTCCAGAACGGAATCTCAGAACGGTATCGGAAGAAAACTTTCCCGGATTTCCAAATGGCTTCAGAAAAAATAGCCATAGACTTAGCATGGAATTCTGAATGCCTGCAGAACGGAATCTCAGAACGGTTTCGGAAGAAAACTTTCCCGAATTTCCAAAAGTCTTCAAAGGACATAGCCGTATACTTAACATGGATTTCTGAATGACTCCAGAACTGAAATTTCCAGGAGCAGTCCTGAACAACTCCTCCCCGAGCTTCAAATGACTTCTGAAGACCTGATCTTCGTTTTTTCAAACGTATCCTGCAACACCTCACATGATCTGTACAGTATGTAGCTGGCGAAATCTAACCAAGGAATTACGCGTCAATAGGAGTAAGAGGAAATGAATTGATGATTGGGAGAAGGATTTCACTTAACTCACAGAGATCGCGTTCTGGCGGAATAGGAAGCTGCTGGTAAGAATTATGTGTTACGACTTCGGAACACCATCAACTACAGATGGTTTTGGTTGCTGCCGAAGTTGCCGATCGTTCGTTTTATATCGCCCGACCTATAGAAAGACATGGGATCTTCCGTTGGCAGCTGAGCTTTGAAGATCATAATATATGCGCCTTGAAGGATCCTTTGCTTGGGCTTTTGCGACGATGTCTTAATAAAGGAGAATCTTGGAAAAAGTACGAGGCTTTGTATCGGTGCAAAAACGGATTGCGGGGAATGAGGATGGAGGCAGAATGGTTCAACTGAACGGTGAGTGACGTGTAGTTCTTCAACAGGATTGTCCCAAAATTCGCCATTGAAGTAAGGACACATCCAGACGACATTGATAAATATATCATGTTGCTCGTCATTTACTTTGGCATGATAGTGGATGCGGAGAAATCAATAGTATTCATCTCTTTACTCATTGCCCAGATAGGTAAAGAATAAATGCCTTTGATTTCTCTGAGGAATCTGACAAAGTGAGGACTCGCGGCACTGAAATCTCTTTTGAAATCTAGAAGGACACTGACGAACTAAGGAAAAGAGACAATGAAATCTCGAAAGAAACAGATAATCTAATGAAAGAAGATCTTGAAAACTAGAAGACAGGAGAGAACAGCGAATAGGAGCCTCTAATGCCAGAGGTAAGACACCTAAAAATAGAGAGCCTCTAATGCTAGAAGTAAGGCACCTCAAAATATAGATCGAAGACCCTCTAATGCTAAAAGTATGGAACCTAGAAATATATGTCAAAGAACTTCTAATGCTAGAAGTGTGGGAGCTAAAGAGAGAGGTCAAAGAACTTCTAATGTTAGAGGTGTGGGAGCTATAAAGAGAGGTCAAAGAACTTCTAATGCTTGAGGTAAGGGAGCTAAAAAGAGGTCAAAGAACTTTTAATGCTAGAGGTGTGGGAGCTAAAAAGAAGTCAAAGAACTTCTAATGCTAGATGTATGGGAGCTAAAAAGAGGTCAAAGAACTTCTAATGTTTGAGGTGTGGGATCTAAAAAGAGGTCAAAGAACTTCTAATGCTAGAGGTGTGGGAGCTAAAAAGAGGTCAAAGAACTTCTAATGCTAGAGGTGTGGGGGCTAAAAAGAGGTCAAAGAACTTCAAATGCAAGGGGTGGGGGAGCTAAAAAAAGGTCAAAGAACTTCTAATGCAAGGGGTGTGGGAGCTAAAAAGAGGTCAAAGAACTTCTAATGCAATGGGTGTGGGAGCTAAAAAGAGGTCAAAGAACTTCTAATGGAAGGGGTGTGGGAGCTAAAAAGAGGTCAAAGAACTTCTAATGCAAGGGGTGGGGGAGCTAAAAAGAGGTCAAAGAACTTCTAATGCAAGGGGTGTGGGAGCTAAAAAGAGGTCAAAGAACTTCTAATGCAAGGGGTGGGGGAGCTAAAAAGAGGTCAAAGAACTTCTAATGCAAGGGGTGGGGGAGCTAAAAAGAGGTCAAAGAACTTCTAATGCAAGGGGTGGGGGAGCTAAAAAGAGGTCAAAGAACTTCTAATGCAAGGGGTGGGGGAGCTAAAAAGAGGTCAAAGAACTTCTAATGCAAGGGGTGGGGGAGCTAAAAAGAGGTCAAAGAACTTCTAATGCAAGGGGTGTGGGAGCTAAAAAGAGGTCAAAGAACTTCTAATGCAAGGGGTATGGGAGCTAAAAAGAGGTCAAAGAACTTCTAATGCAAGGGGTGGGGGAGCTAAAAAGAGGTCAAAGAACTTCTAATGCAAGGGGTGTGGGAGCTAAAAAGAGGCCAAAGAACTTCTAATGCAAGGGGTGGGGGAGCTAAAAAGAGGTCAAAGAACTTCTAATGCAAGGGGTGTGGGAGCTAAAAAGAGGTCAAAGAACTTCTAATGCAAGGGGTGGGGGAGCTAAAAAGAGGTCAAAGAACTTCTAATGCAAGGGGTGGGGGATAGATGTTGCCAGCGAGGATTTGGGGAAGGCGCGGCCGTGTCTGTGTTCTTTCTGATGAGTAAACTTGATTAAATACAAGTAAAAACATTTTATTAAATACGTATTATAATTACTAAACTCTTTCTTATCTTGACAGCACAAATGAAATCTTACAAGTTCCAACATGTAACTAAGCGCTCCCGAAACACGAGTCAACCTTTTACTTCTGCTTGGAGGCTATCCTCGCAAGTAAAAGGTAATCATTATGAATATGGAAAGAAAGATTTGCTTATACTTCTATCTTTTGCTTCAGATAATTACCTTGTACTTCTACCTTATGCTTACAAGGACATCCTTCATTTTTATGAACACCTCCCATAGTTGTCTCGTTTTTTTTTTTTAATATTGCTCGTAATTTTCCTGAATGGTTCATGACTACCGATAGTAAATGACAGAATGGTTAGCCGAGCTAGACAAGCAAACGATCTGTTCATTCCAAGAAGTAGTTTAGATATTCATGAATCTTTCAATAAGATCTTACCGTGGGGGATTTCCTTAAAGCTGGGTAACTTATCCTTTTCAGTAGGTGTTCCCTGCTTGTCCCTTACTGCTATAATCTAACTTAATGCTTAAGACTTCCTTGGGTTGTGGTGGCCTGGAGGTAGCGTTCTTGCTTGGTGATTGCCAGACTGGGGTTCGAGCCCCGCTCAGACTCGTTAGTACCTTTGGTCGCTGCAACCTTACCATCCCTGTGAGCTAAGGATGGGGTGTTTGGGAAAGACTATAGGTCTATCTGTTTAGTCATCAGCAGCCATTGGCCCTAGCTTGGTTGGAGAGGAGGCTTGGGCGCTGATCACATGTAATATGGTCAGTCTCTAGAGCATCGTCCAGCTTGATAAGGCAATGTTACTGTCCCTTGCCTCTGCCAATCATGAGTGGCCTTTAAACAGTGTATGTGTTTCTGTTTCCATCTCTTCGTGAGTTTTTTGTCTTCTGGACATCTCTTCCTGTTTTCCAGGAACCTCTTTTCCTTGGTTAGAAAGACTCTTGCTTTTCGATGATCTCTGTTTGTATTCCAATGAATGCCGTAACATTATCCTTATTGCCATAATACCGGATATACAGTTATTATTCATAATACTCGAAAAAAACATAGTATTGTGCGTATCGCCAGTTATTTGATAACCGAGAGACGGCGTAAATGCAACTAACTTTTTTTTCAACAGAAAGCGAGCTTTTTATACAACAGTTTTAGTGTAAGAAGGTCATGTAAGAAAAAAAAAACACCAATGCAAGAAAAACAGGCTCTAACCGTTTCTGTTTACAGAGAGGCGAAGAAAAATACCGTCTGTGATCAAATTACGGAATGCTGTGCCATTTCTGATAGTTGAATTAGATCAACTTCAGAAGATAAAATACGTTACAAAATGTTTTTCTATTGGGTAACCTAATCCCCATTTGAAGTTCCTATGTTACTTACCTCTGTAAGGATACGGTCGTGTTCCATTTCTGTCCTATATATGTATTTCAATGATTTACTCGTTATTTACTTCTTAAATTTCGTTTTATTTATAGTTATAGGGTAATCAGTTTTAATTACGTAATAATTATATTATCAATCACATATATGTTGGTCAATACACTGCTCGTTAATACTGAAATACTAGTGTTTGATCATTATTCTATGAAAGTTTTCTCCTAGAATCATAGTCTTTTTTTCATAACATTTCGTGATCATTTTGAATTATCATACTTTCGAAAACACAATGGGCATCCATTACTCACTGACAAGGATAAGGCATAGGGCTATTATATTTATAATGGTTTATGCAATTAGTTTTCCTGAAGCATATCAATTTTATCAAAATTTGAAATATAAATCGTTTTAATTTACAAAAATAAATGTAATTTATCTGTTGATGAGTTAAAATTACAAAACAGAAAAAAATGTTATATAAGAAATTATTCAACTAATTTACTAGATGTTCAAATTTATCTGCAATAAAAATGCTTCATTAAAATATCATTTCAATTATATCCAGTTTTAACCATTTCTTGCTATGTGCTAATTTTATGATCTTTGAAAATATAAGATTGTTTTCATGATTTATTAAGGAAAATTTCCTTATAAATAATTTTTTTAATCTGCCGTTTTTCTGTCACTTATGGCATCATGTTTAGAAAACCAAAACAAATATAGGTCGTCAAAATGACATAAACTGATAATGTTCATACTCTGCCGTGAGAGCTGATTATTCACCAACAATAGTGATGAAATACATACGAGCATTCGTCAAATTATCTTACAAATGCCAATTAGGCCTTTGCTATTCATGACAACTATTGCACTTCTAAACATAATGCCACAGTCATTGTTGATAAGGATATACTCGACATGCATATAATGCAAGGTGGAGAGGATGATTAAACCAGAGATTATTGGAGATGATGAGTTTCGTACAATGCATTATATGAGGCTGCATTGCATTTTATTGAAGTCTGGAAGGGTTTATCCCATAATGAAATTACAGCCAATTATAACGTAAACTCGCTAAGTGGGGACAAATATTGCCAACCTTACATATTGACAGATGGTATTCCTAGCAAATACATGTACAGCTTGTCAGAACAGAGAAACAATGATTAGTGAGCCACAAAAAAGAAAAGGCAATTTGTGGGACGTGATATGATGTATTCTTGGAAGTGTTAGGGAGGCGTACGTGGTAGGTGAAGACGTAATTTGTTGGGAGTACTTGCCTCTCGCTGAGTGAGATCGCGCTATGGCTGGCTCTAATTTCGTCTTAGGACAAACCATTCCAGACATCGCTAAGCGCGTGACCTGACTTGTTCAGGCTGAACTAAACATAATTATATTAGGGGTAAATCACTATATTCATGATTTTAATTAGAGAAATACGCGTAGGTTATTAATATTAGTATTATCGCTATCATTATTACTAGTGTATGCGATTCATACAAAAATGACCGTTAAATATTTAGATAGCTATGCACAAATACGCACAAACACACGCACGGAGATAGCTTCAACCCTTCCTATCCCCTCCCACCCTACGTGAAGGATGGGGAGAGACAGAGTACTTATATATATATGGCAATGACGCTGACCATG
>NC_090740.1:122224320-122226820 GCF_036898095.1 Palaemon carinicauda | reverse complement strand
ACGAAGCAGAATGAGTGATGTGTCAATAATCTTATCTCTCTAATAAAATAGCTCCATAAATACGAATTCTTTAAAAATTTAATTATGTTTGATAAAAATTATCTATTTTCTGTGATAGGAGTTATGAAAGATGCGCTATAGAATGTTTCGTCATCATCATCATCATCATCATCAACATCTCCTACGCCTAGTGACTCAAAAGGCCTCAGTTACATTTCGCCAGTCGTCTCTATCTTGAGCTTCCAAATCAATACGTCTCCATTCATCACCTATTTCACGCTTCATATTCCGCACCTATGTAGTCCCGGGTCTTCCAACTCTTCTAGTGCCTTGTGTAGCCCCCGTTAAAGGTTTGCCGAACTAATCTCTCTTGTGGAGTGCGGAGAGCCCAAACTATCTTCATCTAACCCCTAATCATGAAAATGACCGCATTTAAACCATTGTAAACATCATTGTAAGCAATTAATTTTTGTCAGTTTTACAATGTTCACTACAGAAGGTTTTCTGTGATATGAATTATGAAAGATATTAGAATGTTTATCATATAAAATGACTGCATTTCCCTGCCCCTGTAAACAGTATTTTATCGTTTCATGAAATTGATTACATGCAGGATCTGTTTGGGGATTTTACTTTTTTGATTTTTATATTATATTTTGACGTAAGCTACTTTGACATGTCCATTTAAAAATGAATGCATACCCATTTTCCAACCAATTGCTTTACAAAGAGTGGGATAGTATTTTGAGATAAAGTCTGATAGACCTTTTTGAAAGGGTTTTTTTTTCACGTTTATCCAAATGTGTATATGCAAAGATAAACGATGATATATATTCAATGAATTAGGTTGTTTATTCGGGATTTCGTGCAGCACTCATAGGAAGTATTTTTGAAATATTTGAATGATACAGAAACAGTTGGATATTTTTACATAGGTATGAAATTGACATTCTACAGCACTTTTCATTATTATTATTATTATTATTATTATTATTATTATTATTATTATTATTATTATTATTATATTTGTTAAGCTACAACCCTAGTTGGAAAATCAGGAAGCTATAAGCCCAGGGGCTCCAGCAGGAAGAATAGCCCAGTGAGGAAAGGAAACATGAATTTTTTTTTAAGAATAAAAAAAATAAAATAAATATCTCCCATATAAACTATAAAAACTTCAACAAAACAAGAGGAAGAGAAACAAGACAGAACAGTGTGCTCGAGTGTACCCTCAACCAAGAGAACTCTAAACCAAGACAATGGAAGACCGTGGTACAAGAATAGATAATAATGGTTTGATTTTGGAGTGCCCAAGCTTTCTTGCTAGCAATTGATAAATTCAGAATAGTTATGTCAACACTACCCGCTCCTATAATCTGTAAAAGTAGGAAACGAGCAGTTAAACCATCAAAACCCCACTAGGAATGGAAATGATAAAGTGTTAATAATTTATCAAAAGCATACAATTTTATTATCTTAAATATCTCCTTTGTTTCTTGAACTTCCAGTCTGTCATTGCATTGTATTTTATATCTGAATTCTATTTTAATGCCTGAAAATTTCTTATGTAAGGATAAATGACTGCAGGGGCAAAGACTTCATTGATAACTATGAACTTGGGCTCTTGAAAAAACAATGGGGCGTATGTAGGTGAAAAAATTGACTGGATTATAGAGAATTATAATTTAGTTAACGATATAAAATTTAGTTCGGGCTGCATAATAGCTGCGATTGGTACTCATTTCTGTGCAATTTGAATAAAATGCGAAAGTATATTGTGAAGGAAATATGAAATCAATGATAATTTCCCTGGATTAGTACTCTACAGATGATGTTATATTCCATTTGCATTAAACACAATTTTTTCCTCTTCTTTCTCGTAAGATCCTAATAAAGAGATTGCCCCAGTAAATAAATAATAATAGAAGCACTTTTCATGACGCAATGCATATTCTTCGACGTCCTTACATTATTTTCTTCGAATTTAAAAAAAAGAAATCCAAACTAGAAAACAAAATTCCTTCCCAGTGGAAAACCACATTACCTGACATCCTCTCATGTCTATTCACAACTAAACTTTTTTCTTCTATACTGATAATCAATTTCTGTATTGACACTGAGTCATGGAGAAGAGAGAAGCTATTATGTATAATAACTTGCAAAGAAACTTGAGAAGCAGTCAGAACAAAAAAACGATTGCCTGTCTTGGGTTAGAGTTCTCTTGCTTGAGGGTACACTCAGGCACACTGTTCGATCTACTTTCTCTTCTTCTTGTTCTGTTAAAGTTTTTATAGTTTATATAGGAAATATTCATTTTAATGTTGTTACTATTCTTTTAAATATTTAAATTTTCCTTGTTTCCTCTCCTCACTGGGCTATTTTCCCTGTTGGGGCCCCTGGGCTTATAGCATCTTGCTTTTCCAACTAGGGTTGTAGCTTAGCATTTAATAATAATAATAATACTAATAGTAATAATAATAATAATATAAAAATCTTAGTC
>NC_090740.1:122196820-122206820 GCF_036898095.1 Palaemon carinicauda | reverse complement strand
ATATATATATATATATATATATATATATATATATATATATATATCTATATATATGCACACATATATACTGTATATATATATATATATATATATATATATATATATATATATATATATATATATATATAAACATATATAATTATATATACTGTATATACATATATATACATATATATATATATATATATATATATATATATATATATATTATATATATATACATATATATATATATATATATATATATATATATATATATTATATATAAAATATATATATCATGAATATATGTATATATGATATATTTATATATATACATAATATATATATATATATATATATATATACATATACATACATATATACAGTATATATATATATATATGTATATATATATATATATATATATATATATATATATATGTGTGTGTGTGTGTGTCCACATATCATATAATTCCGCATAGTTGTTTAGATTAGATTCAGCATTAAATTCATTGCAGATAGATTATGAAGCAATATTGTTAAGAGGAGTCGTAATCCAAACCAGCCGGTATACAAGCGAGCATTTATGAACGGTCTATCCAATATCGAATAACCCGTTAATGGAAACTTTCGAATATCAAATACTCTCCTAACTTGAGCCTGTTGCCATATTATTGCAACATGACGCATCCAAGTTAGGCAGAAATGTTTTTTATTTTTATGCAAAACCATAATTTATTTCATGGAATGATTACTTGAACAAAAGGAGGAAAGAGGCGGGGATGGGGGGGGGGGGGGGCGTGGGGGCTGGATCAAAGGATTTATTCTTTTCATACTAATGGGATTCATTGGAGATTTTCACGAATCATAACAGAGTATCAGTATAATCATGATTCGTGGAAACGTATTTATGAACTTATTATATAAGGTGTACCTAATGCATAAGTAATAGATTATTATATTATAATAGATGTACCTTATGCATAAGTAATAAATTTTATATTATAAAAGGTGTGCCTTATGCATAGATAATTAATTATTATATTATAATAGGTGTACCTTATGCATCACTAATAGATTATTATATTATAATAGATGTACCTTATGCATAAGTAATAAATTTTATATTATAAAAGGTGTGCCTTATGCATAAATAATAAATTATTATATTATAATAGGTGTACCTTATGCATAAGTAATAAATTATATTTAATAGGTGTACCTCATGCATAAGTCATAAATTATTATATGTGTACCTTATGCATAGAATGCATAGATAATAAATGTATATATTATATAGGTGTACCTTATGCATAAGTAATAAATTATTATATTACAATATGTGTACCTTATGCATAAGTAATAAATTATTACGTGTGTACCTTATGTATAGGTAATAAATGTATATATTATATAAGTGTACCTTATGCATAAGTAATGAATTATTATATTATAATAGGTGTACCTTATGCATAAATAATAAATTATTATATTATAATAGGTGTACCTCATGCATAAATAATAAATTATTATATTATAATAGGTGTACCTTATGCATAAATAATAAATTATTATATTATAATAGGTGTACCTTTTACATAAATAATAAATTATTATATTATAATAGGTGTACCTTATGCATAAATGATAAATTATTATATTATAATAGGTGTACCTTATGCATAAATGATAAATTATTATATTATAATAGGTGTACCTTATGCATAAATGATAAATTATTATATTATAATAGGTGTACCTTATGCATAAATAATAAATTATTATATTGTAATATATGTACCTTATGCATAAGTAATAAATTATTATATTATAATATGTGTACCTTATGCATAGGTAATAAATGTATATATTATATAGGTGTACCTTATGCATAAGTAATGAATTATTATATTATAATAGGTGTACCTTTTGCATAAGTAATAAATTATTATATCATAATAGGTGTACCTTATGCATAAGTAATAAATTATATTTAATAGGTGTAACTTATGCATAAGTAATAAATTATATTTAATAGGGGCAACTTATGCATAAGTAATAAATTATATTTAATAGGTGTAACTTATGCATAAGTAATAAATTATATTTAATAGGGGCAACTTATGCATAAGTAATAAATTATATTTAATAGGTGTAACTTATGCAAAAGTAATAAATTATATTTAATAGGTGTAACTTATGCATAAGTAATAAATTATTATATGATATGTGTAACATATGCATAAGTAATAAACTATTATATTATAATAGGTGTACCTTATGCATAAGTAATAAAAGATGTCTATGTTATTTACGAGACAAATAGAACATATTCTTCAGGGAAGCTTTAATACTTCTAGCACAATTCTGGTTATTTCTCTTTTGTCCAAAAAGAAAAAAATCTACATATATCAAAAAACATTTTAATGAATATAGCAATAACTGATTTATGATTATTGAAATTAAATTAAATTACAGGAGGCGATACAAGATATCCATTTGGATTAACATTTTCTACGATATCCTTAGAGTCTCAAGAAAGCTAAAAATCCACAAACAATTTACTTAGAACTGTTAAGTTATTTTTACTCTAAATAAATTGTAGCGAGTTATTTTTACGTCAAATAAATTGTAGTATGTTATTTTTACTTTCAATAATTTGTAGCAAGTTATTTTTATTCAAATGAATTGTAGCACGTTATTTTTACTTCAAAAATTTTTTTAGCAAGTTATTTCTACTTCAAATAAATTTTAGCAATTTATTATTACTTCAAATGAATTGTAGCAACTTATTTCTACTTTAAATAAATTGTAGCAAGTTATTTTTACTTCAAATAAATCGTAACAAGTTATTTTTACTTCAAATAAATCGTAGCAAGTTATTTTTACTTCAAATAAATTATATCAAGTTATTTTTACTTCTAGTAAATTATAGCAAGTTATTCTTACTTCAAATAAATTGTAATAAGTTATTTTTACTTTAAATAAATTGTAACGTTTATTTTTTCTTCAAAATAATTTTTGTAGCCCGTTATTATTACTTCAAATAAATTGTAGCAACATGATTTTATTTCTAATAAATTGTTGCAAGTTATTTTTATTTCAAATTAATTGTAACAACTTAATTTTACTTCTAATAAATTATAACAAGCTATTACTACTTCAAATAAATTGTAGCAAGTTATTCTAACTTCAAATCAATTGTAGCAAGATACATTTACTTCAAATAAATTGTAGTAAGATATATTCACTTCAAATAAATTGTAGCAAGATATATTAAATAAATTGCAGAGTTATTTTTATTTCAAATAAATTGTAAGTTATTTTTTCTTCTAATTGTAGAAAGTTACTTTTACTTCCAATTGTAGCAAGGTATTTTTACTTCGAGTAAATATAAATTTTTTACTTCAAATTGTAGCAAGTTGACATCACTATTAGAAGCGAAGCGAAACTCTAATGACCTGGCAACTCGTTGATATGTGAATGTCACAAAATAGTAAATTAAGGAAGGTATAAAAATCCTTTTAATCCTTGCTAGATTCTTGGTTCCGTGTTTTTTTCTTTATGCGAATACTTATCTCTGTAATCTTTAATTATTTAAGCTAAATTCACCTTCAAGCGCCTTTCATTGTGAACGTTCTGCATGTCGAAGAAACTTTATATCATAAACCAAGGAATAATATTTCAAAGGTAATCTACACTAACAAGTTTCATGTTATAAAGTTTAGCATTAATTAGCTTTCAACTTTTCCTTGCTTTTAAGACTGAGAAAAATTGATAAAATTTTGTTCAGAATTACTCTAGATTAAAGACCGAAAGACTCAAAACAACTTGAAAATAGACAAACCTTTTCTGATCAAAATGCAAGCAGTTTTATTGAGTTTTATTTTTCGTATTTCAAATTTCATCACAGCAAATTTCATAATCGATCGCATGATGATGACCAGACTAGTTATATTCTAGTCTGTTTTACAGGCTTTCAATGGTATAAAAAACACTACCTTAACTTTAAAGATGGCTTCAACGTATTGAAATGCTAATACTTCTAAGACCTGAAAGTTTTCGTATAACCAACAAAATACGAATAAACAAAAGCTAAATTTTACCCAGACCAACACTGGTAATTAGTATTCAAGCAGTTTTCTCTGCAGCAGTTAAGTTTCATAGGCGATAAGATCCTTAGTAACTACCTCCTCCGCTCCTTAACCTATACCCATCATGTGAACAAAACATTTCTGACTAAATAAAGGTCATAGCAGGACCTGCCATATGTCTAACCAATCCAAATATAAGTCCTTAAGAGAACCAATCACTCAATAATTTGACAATTAACTTTTATCCTACTTTGGTGGTACATTACTTCAATCAATAGAAAGTTTATTCGTCCACTATGAAACTTCAACCGCTAATTGAAGTATATGATTAATTGCCACCATTACAATTACACTTCTGTAGACTATCTACAGCAGGTTTTCCAGTTAGTATTTTAAAGACTCACTAAAACTTATGTAAAAATATATGTAAAAGACACGACAGTCACAGTCCAGCTTTGAAAAACTTCACTTGTTATCTATTGGTAGTTTCAATCATTGATTAGCCATCTTTAATTTTTCAAACAATGTATATTTGATCAACAAGGAAATAAGTTTTCTCATTTTGAAATCTTAAGAGTGAAGTCAGGTAAAATTACAGTTTCCATTTAACCGTTCTCTTATACCGGGTTTCTCATTGAACTCTACACGAGGTAGAAGCCAAATTACCCGATTTTCCGTCAACAGTTCTATTATACCCACACGGCTTCCCGATTACAAACCAAGTCACTTTTTAAATTATAATCAGTTTATTTGGAAGTATGTCAAATTCAATTCGTTAAAAAATACACCCCAGACCTAAAAAAAAAAAAAAAAATTCATATTCTATAAATATAACATTTATTTATCTGTGGTGAATCAAGAAATTAAGCGAATAGGATAACCATGATATAATGATAATAAATGGTTTTATTAGCTTATACAATTAGACCTTAAGAGGGAAAAGTAGTCAGGACAACTCCATTATTGAACCGAATAGCTTTCACTCCACTGAAGAACACTCAATAAAGCATATGTTGATCAGCTCAACTTAAAATGAAAACAAAAATTTGATGTCTAATATAGCAGATTTTGTCTGGTAGAGTTGAAAAATAAAGCATATATGTTGATCAGCTCAACTTAAAATGAAAACAAAAATTTGATGTCTAATCTAGCAGATTTTGTCTGGTAGAGTTGAAAATAAAATAAGCAAAGTTTTTAGTAATCATTTTACCAAAACCACTAAGTTTGTCATAGTCAATAAAGGGAATTCTACCATGCTTTTCGTTTTAACTTGCCAGTAACCTATCTACCGGAATTAGAACAGTTATTCTGCCAAATCTTCTGGTATAGGACAAGCCGGAGTTATGTCAATGGACATCTTAATCACATTTAGCAGAATTTCTAGAAACAATCTAGAAATATTTATAGGGCTCTGACATTAACCCTAATTTGGCAGGTTTTCCAGCAGCAATCTTCTATTATAGATCAATTCAACATACTTATAGATCTTAACAGGATTTCCAGCAGCAATCTTCTATTATAGATCAATTCAACATACTTATAGATCTTAACAGGATTTCCAGTAGCAATCTTCAACCTGGTAGAAACTGGTCCAATAGATTAATCGGAGTTTGACCTAAAATCAATTCATCCAGAAATCCAGCAGCTCGATCTGAAAAAAATAATTTAATTATCAGAAATTGATCTTTTAAGAGTTGGGTATCCCTAAATTAATGAAGTGATCTCCAAAGCCTGCAATATGAAGTATAGTAACAACATACTAGAATTAAAAATAATAATCACATACACTAAACTTGTTAAAGATAAATATTTTCAACTTTGGAATAAATAATTTTTTTTTTTTTTTTTTTTTTTTTTTTTTTTTAGATTTATGTTTAGCAGGACTAGCATAAAAAGTTTTCAAATCTGAAATAGATAAGTTACTTTATTCTTTTTTTAAATTTAGATCTATGTTTTGCAGGACTTTCATAAACGAGAAAATTTAACATTACGGTAAACTGCAGAACCTAAATAAAGTACAAAAAGTTGAACACTAACCGAACTTAAGATTAAGGGGTTTAAAAGCAAGCCTCCCTATAGCACACAGTAGACCTTAACGGTCTACCATGTGCTATAGGGAACGTCCTCCCACAATTGGGGGCGCCGCCCCCAATCGGGGAGGACTAGCTTGCTTTAAGAGAAGAAAAAACAGTAAGCAAATACAGTACTTGCCTGAAAGTTCAGATTGAAAAATACTTCACCAAAATCCAGCGTTATAACCAGTCAGTAATTAGCGACACGTGGCTCTTTATGCAAGGATTAGACAGGAAACGGCAGGTCTTAAAAACATAACTAGTCAGAATATATGCTTGAAACAAACAGATCACGGGATCGTGGACTTCAATTTCCTGAAAGTAAAAATATACCATTTAGTTAAAACATGGGTATATAAAAAAAAAAGAAAAAAAGAAAAAAAAAAACTTTAAAGTACAAATATACAATGCAATTGAAATATAGTTATTTAAAAACATTAAGTAAAGAAATAATTGTGAAAAATTGGATGTTCAGACAAAAAGGTATTAACAAACATTCAAAATACATGGAAATGATATAAACTAGAATATTGAGACGTGGGTATTTAAAATAAGTCCTCCAATAAACACTAATAAATATCAAAATATTACAAATTCACTCATAAATAAGTCAAGTTCTCGCAAGTCTTTACTTACCATCCGAAGAAACCTCGAGACTTCTCGCGTACCGGTTACCGCCAACCACCCAACTGTTCGTGACAGACAAGGCAGCCAGAGAAAACTTCGCTATGGAAAACCAAGGACTCTAAAGAGAGAGGCAGTGTGTACCTATAACAATGTAACCATCGCCCGCTTAGTCAATTTCTTGAAAGACGACTTTACGGCGGGCAGGAATAAGAGCTATTATTACAAAATCATCGACTTTCTTTTTATAACAACTTTGCGATCGCTTTGCCGATAATTCAAGCATATAAAGTGTGCAAAAAATAAGTATATTCTTAATATATATATATATATATATATATATATATATATATATATATATATATATATATATATACAGTAATATATAGATGTTTTTATACAATTATCAATCGTTTTTCTTTTGTTGCATAAGCTTCTTGGTCTTGAAATCACATTCTCTCAGTAGTTTAGTGATTCAGATTATTTCATTCATTCTCCGGTTATGGAGAATTTGTTTTATTAGTACATCGATGTAATTAATATCATTGAGAGAGAGAGAGAGAGAGAGAGAGAGAGAGAGAGAGAGAGAGAGAGAGAGAGAGAGAGAGATCAAATCACTTGCATCCTAACGGAAGGGTATCTTTATATAAAGTTTAATATGCCTTTATAACAATCGATTAAATGTAATTAAAATAACAAATCAAACCAACAGAGGTGAGGACATACGAACAAACATATATAAGTTACCAATAATAAACTAATTCTTCAAGTTACTAAAGTTGGTGTTAAGAGATTCTGTTTAAGAGTCCTGAATTAGGGCCATATTTTGCGAACGAGAGAGAGAGAGAGAGAGAGAGAGAGAGAGAGAGAGAGAGAGAGAGAGAGATCAAATAATCTTCCGAACTGTGGGAATAGCGGGCTAATCATGTCGTATGACGAGTCCCGAGCCAATAAAAGGTTTTTTTTTTTTTTTTTTTTTTTTTTTTTTTTTTTTTTTTTTTTTCGGCAGCTTAATTAAAATATTCCTAATAGATATGAGGAAAACAAACAACAAAACTGCATAGCAACCGATATAGGAAAATGTAATTGGATTTTTTCTTACTTTTATTAAAAAATTCACGGTCTACTTTTCTGCATATATATATATATATATATATATATATATATATATATATATATATATATATATATATATATATATATATATATATATATATATATGCAGAAAAGTAGACCATGAATTTTTTAATATATATATATATATAAATATATATATATATATATATACATATATATATTTATATATATATGTATATATATATATATATATATATATATATATATATATATATATATATATACATATATATATATATATATATATATATATATTTATAATAATAATAATAATAATAATAATAATAATAAAGATATTTATACATTTTATGGTAATTATCACAATTTGATTCACAAATCATCATTTACATCTATTGTACATACATTAGTCAGTCACAAATTTTAAAGGTTTAAAGGTCGCTCATGAATGGCAGAGGCAAGGGACAGTCACATTACCCTATCAAGCAGAACAATGCCCTTGAGACTGACCATATATACATATGATTAGCACCCAAGCTAAGACCAAGGAGGACCAGGCAATGGCTACTGAAGACTCAGCAGATAGACCTATAGGCTCCTCCAAATCTCCTATTCTTACCTCACAAGGAAGGTGAGGTTGCAGCGATCAAAGAATCTAACGAGTTTGAGCGGGACTCGAACCTCAGTCTGGCGTTCAGCAGTCAGGTACGATACCTCATCGGCCATCACAACCCATTAGTGAAAGGGTAATTTTATATCTCTATACAGGTAGATGTAATATAAACAATGCATTTACATGCTACTTCCCCTTATCCTTTAAGAATGTATTCTATTCCATCCAGTATTAAAACACTGACAAAAAACAAGGAATACAAACCTGAAAGAATGATTTTTTTCATAATTTCCTTCTCCTTATCTTTCAAGAACATATCCTTATGAACTCTGCCTTTCTGTTTGTCTGTCAGTCTGATGTAATTCTATTCCATCCAGTATTAAAACACTGACAAAAACGAGCAATACAAACTTAAAAGAATGAATTTTTCATAATTTCATTTTAGAAAAATGAAACGAAAAACGACAAATCCACGTAATATTTGCAATCTGGCTACCAACAATCCATTTATAACTTTTTCGAATTTTGGATTTTTTTCTAAACCTTTTCACCTTTTTTTCCGATTTTTTCCCATAAAAATCCGAGTGTTTAATAGTCTGTGGTTTCATCTGAATGGAAATTGATGTAGCGTATTTTAACTTTTAAAATATTGTTAAAACACATCACTTCAAAGTTAAATTCAATCAGTTGGTTATTCTCTCTCTGTCTCTCTCTCTCTCTCTCTCTCTCTCTCTCTCTCTCTCTCTCTCTCTCTCTCTCTCTCTCTCTCAGCTTTTAATGTTATTTACAGGTGGAAATCAGTTTTAGGAATAGGTAAAAAGGACTGCTTTGATCTAGTGAAACTTCAAGTAACAATATATATATATATATATATATATATATATATATATATATATATATATATATATATATATATATGTGTGTGTGTGTGTGTGTGTATATATATTTATATATATATATATGTATATATATATATATTTTCTATTTCTATTAAGAAAATATACAGTTTATAAGTTAATTTTTACAAATACATATTTATAATCTAAAACATATATACTCTAATATTGGTTTCCCAATATACTACCATTGCATAACATAATAAAAAAAGACTAGCTGATAATGCAATAAATAAAGATTACTACAATTTATATATTTTAAACTTCAATTTTATCATTAAGGAATTTCAGTTACACTAATGTTACTAATTTGTCTCCAAAAATCATCGCCGGTAACCAAAATACATCGTGTTGTAGTTTTCCTAAGTCTCAGTACTCATATTTTCAACTAAAATTTTCTTCTTGCAAGAATTCAGCATCATCATCCTCTCCTCCTACGCCTATTGAAGTAAAAGGCCTCGGTTAGATTTCGCCATTCGTCTCTATCTTGAGCTTTTAAATCGATGCTTCTCAATACTTCACGCTTCATAGTGTTCAGCCTTGTAGGCCTGGGTCTTCCAACTCTTCCAGTGCCTTTTGGAGGCCAGTTGAAAGTTTGGCAAACTAATCTCTCTCGGGGAGTGG
>NC_090740.1:122169320-122191820 GCF_036898095.1 Palaemon carinicauda | reverse complement strand
CATAATGATTTTCTGGTGGTTGAAATCTTCAACCATATGGATTAATGTGATGGATAATTCACATGTTCAGCTAAATGGGTTTTTATCGGCTAAACATGAAAGCATCTTTACTTTTTCGTGAGATTTTTTGTATAAATATAATCAGGTTATATCCCTGTTGTGTTAGCCTATGTGTTGACGTTCCTGACTAGTGAGCGCCAGACTGGGGTTCAAGTCCCACTCAAAACTCGTTAGTTCCTTTGGTCGTTGAAACCTCACCATCCTTTTGAGCTAAGGATGGGGACTTTGAGGGAGCCTATAGGTCTATCAGCAGATATTGTCTGGTCCTCTTTTGCCCTAGCTAAGGAGGAGAGGGGGTTTGGATGCTGATCATATGTATACATGGCCAGTCTCTAGGGCATCTTCCTGTTTGATAGTGCAATGTCACTGTCCCTGGCGTCTGCCATTCATGAGGAACCTTTAAACCTTTAGACGGTTGATTCTACATGAATATTGTATGAGTCAAAATGTGTGTAAAATGAAGTTTGACCTAAGTTGAAGTATGTTTAATTTCTTTTCAAGTTACACATATTTAAATAGTCTTAAATACATCACTGAGAACAGGATTTTTGTTTTATCTTTTTCGGTTTTTAAATTATAGTTTTCTATATTCTTATAAGATTAACCTCACGGGTTAAAATATGTATCTTATCATAAACCAGAACTTATTTTCAGAAAAATACAGCAACACAAAATTTAAATTCTTGGGACAATTTTTATATCTATTTCTAATTCTCTGGTTTGCTGGAAATTGTAACATTGCTTAACAATAAACTTATCTATGCAAAGGGTTTCTTATTCAAGTTCATATAACGAAATGTGTATCCCTCTCTCAGACGCAGACTATAGTTTCTTCAGACATGAAAGGAAGACATCTACATGGCTTCTCACTTATGATATTAGAAAATTCATCACTTCATCCTTACCTTTGAAAGGCCTTGTAGAGGATTAGCAGAAGTCGTTTTGATGCGCACGTCAACGATAAAGGATATCAATCTAGCAAAGGACCGAAGGAAAAGGATTAAAGGTATGGCGAGGTAGAAGAGCGCAAGGCTTTTGAAGGTTTAAAGGTTTAAAGGTCGCTCGTGAATGGCAGGCGCAAAGGACAGTGACATTGCCCTATCAAGCAGGATAATACCCTAGCGCCCGAGACGGCCTTGCCCGAGCCCCCTTTCCAAGCTAGGACCGATGGAGGGCAAGGCAAAGGCTACTGATGACTCAGCAGATAGACCTATAGGCTCCCCCAACCCCACATCCTTTGCTCACAAGGATGGTGAAGTTGCAGCGACCAAAAAAACTAACGAGTTTGGGCGGGATTTGAACCCCAGTCTGGCGTTCACCAGTCAGAGACGTTACCACATCGGCCACCTTACCACCCAAGCTAGGACCGAAGGAGGGCAAGACAAGGACTACTGATGTCTCAGCAGATAGACCTATAGGCTCCCTCAACCCCACATCCTTAGCTCACAAGGATGGTGAGGTTGCAGCGACCAAAAAAACTAACGAGTTTGGGCGGGATTTGAACCCCAGTCTGGCGTTCACCAGTCAGAGACGTTACCACATCGGCCACCTTACCACCCAAGCTAGGACCGAAGGAGGGCAAGGCAAGGACTACTGATGTCTCAGCAGATAGACCTATAGGCTCCCTCAACCCCACATCCTTAGCTCACAAGGATGGTGAGGTTGCAGCGACCAAAAAAACTAACGAGTTTGGGCGGGATTTGAACCCCAGTCTGGCGTTCACCAGTCAGAGACGTTACCACATCGGCCACCACAGAAAGAATAGCTTTCTGTGGTAGGTGTACGAGGGTTTGTGATACTCATGCGGTACATGGCTCCCCCCTAAGAAAAGACACACCTGTGAAATAGGGCTCCCTGCTCTGGAGAGGCGCACTGTAGGCGGGTCATCTCGCAGGAGATACGCAGGTTTAAGGTGATCAATGAAGAGCTAGTCTTCTTTTGCGAAAGTATGAGCAATCAAAAAGAAAGTAGGACTCCAAGGTGGAAAAATGTATCCGCTCTCATAATATAGGCAGATGTGTGCTTTAGAGGATACTTAGAAAATAATTTTAACTCTTAAAGGTTTGAAGGTCGCTCATGAATGGCAGAGGCAAGGGACACTGGCATTGCCCTAGCAATCAGGACAATGCCCTAGAGACTGACCATATATTATATGATCAGCGTCCAAGCCTCCTCTCCACCCAAGCTAGGACCAGGGGCGGCCAAGCAATGGCTGCTGATGACTCAGCAGATAGACCTATATGCTTCCCCAAACCCCCCAACCTTAGCTCACAAGGATGGTAAGGTTGCAGCCACTAATGGCACTAACGAGGCTGAGCGGGACTCGAACCCCCGACTGGCAAACACCAGGCAGAGACGTTACCAATCAGGCCACAGCAACAGTTAGAAGTTTTTTTTCCGATATAGAGTGAAATAGTATAATTTTGAGCTTAAACTCCAATGAATATCCGCCATATAGATAATAATTAAGAGATTCTATAATTCGTTCCTAAAATTGCTGGCCTCTGCAGTTGCAATAGCAAATAATCTCACTTTTTTGTGTCCTATGGTTTTAATTTAGAAAATGGTACTCTGCATTATCCTCTACATAATATGCAATCAGAAGTTCACGAAAAAATATACTAAAATATTTCTAATTACTTCGTTGTCGTTTCTTTGATTTTAAAGGCTCAAATCCAACATATTTTTGTAGATTTTAAAACTTTGGCTATGAAGCAGTTTTCTAGTATATATATATATATATATATATATATATATATATATATATATATATATATATATATACATATATACATTTATATAAATATATATATATATATATATTTATATATATATAAATATATACTGTATATATATATATATATATATATATATATATATATATATATATATACAGTATATATATATATATATATATATATATATATATATATATATATATATATCGTCAATATCAGTAGTATCTATAATTTTATTTGAATCTTTTTTTAATGTAATAATTAAATATAATCCAGGATGTTAGCATCTTTGAACTTTCGGTGCGTACTATGCTTCCTTTTCGTTGATTTAACTAAATTTAGTTAATTGTTTGACAGTTATGACGCAAACACAAATTTATGTGAATGAAATTAAAGCTTTATATAACATGGAAACTTGTTAGCAATAAGAATACAATAATCCCAATAATCACAAGGTTTTATTTATAATTTATAATACATGTTTGTACGTGGGTATACGTACGTTATACATTTAAGTTGTGAAGATTAGAGATTTACATCAACGGTATATAAAGTATCATAAAGAATAAACCATGTCAACGATATTTTAACTGTAGTTATTATGGATAAGCATTTTCCTATAACAAAAAAAAAAAAAAAAAAAAAATTAAAAAAAAAAATTGAGATTTACATCAATGGTATATAATGCATCATAAAAAATAAACAATATCAACCATATTCTAACTGTAGTTATTATGGATAAGCATTTTCCTATGACCAAGAAAAAAAAAAAAAAAAAAAAACGTTATCTTCAATGGGAGCACATTCTATTTTAATCAGCTTAATTTACCGTTGCCTATGAAGAAGAAATTATGAACATAAACTCATTAATTTATCTTTATGTTTATCATTAGAAATAATAATTACGGACATAAGTATAAATCAAGTACAGTTGTCAACCATGGTCATGATAGAAAGGGTTTTAGACAAAAATGTTACAGACAGTAAATAAGTATACCTAAGAAAAACATATATTAGCTGTATTAGTTATGTTAGGGTTTTACTTAAATCTTAGTATAATCATTTGAATTCAGTCTTGTTCAGTCAGACAGACAAACAGACACATATAAGTGTCAGTTGAATATATGGGTCAATTACTCTTGTACTCAAATCAACACATACTGCAGATAGTTAAAACAAAGACCGTAAGACAACCTATATGTATAAAATGCATTAGTAATAAAATTTAAATTACCCCACACAAATATTGTAGAAATTTCACATAGGTAACCATCTTGAGCTAATGAAACCTCGACTTGATATGAGACGTCTTGGTGCCACCCCAGACTGAATATGGACATTGCGCATTCAGGCATCTAGATGGAGTATTTGATACCCCTATTCATCCTCTTGGGAATTCAATCGATCATTGCTGTATTAAGGACTCACTGGAATTCATCTAACAAGAGGTATTCCCCTTATCTTTGGACGTCAGTTTCAAGGCTGGCCAATAATCAACGTGCCAGTAGCCTTGAGTACTCAACTCCATTTGGAATGGAGCAGTTGTTGCTGATAACCTTTTCATTATGGTTCTTTGTCGATAAAGTAACGATCCCATTCTTATAAAAAGGTATTATTATTGATCTCATCAGTGTGTTCTTAATAAGTTCTTATATTTCATTACTTATACATAGTGTATATCGGAATAATAACTCTTTCGGAATCCGGACAATAAGAAAACAAACATGTTTCATGTCTATGAGAAACCAGTCATTGAGTCCGATATATGGGGTCTGAGTGAGATTTTTCTTTACCCAAATTATCTTTTTTTTTTACATTTATGAAGTATTACATGAATTGAGAACATGTATATTGAAAAAAAAAATCCTCTTCAGAAAAATTCAATGATCATTATTATCGTCGCCAATACTTTTTTCTTTATTTACTGTGACCAAGTTGTGGAATGATCTTCCTAATCGGGTAGTTGAATCAGTAGAACTTCAAAAGTTCAAAGTTGGAGCAAATGTTTTTATGTTGACCAGGCTGACATGAGTCTTTTTATAGTTTATATATGACATATCTGTTTTTGACGTTGTCAATAGTTTATATAGGACATATCTGTTTTGACGTTGTTACTGTTTTTAGAATAATATATTATTAATTTATTCTCATTATTTATCTATTTCCTTATATCCTTTCCTCACCGGGCTATTTTTCCCTCTTGGAGCCCTTGGGCTTATTGCATCTTGCTTTTCCAATTAGGGTTGTAGCTTGGCTAGTAATAGTAATAATAATAATAATAATAATAATAACTCCTAGAGTTTGTGATTGGACATTTATCATACTGCTTTAGATTACAAATTATTTTATTATCCTCTTCTGTGTATCTTTGTGATATGTGAATATAAAAGTTACTTTTATTTCAAAATATTCATCGGAACTTGGCTTCATTTATATTTGTATTTATATAATGGATTAGTCACGGTTAATGTTATATATATATATATATATATATATATATATATAGATATATATACAGTATATATATACACACATACATATGTATATACATATATATATGTATACATATATATATATATATATATATATATATATATATATATATATATATATATATATATATGTGTGTGTGTGTGTGTGTCTGTTTGTGTTAGTGAGTTTATGTGTGTGTGGGTATATATGTGTGTGCTTGTGTAGCATTCAATGTTACAGTACATATATTTTTTTCTGTTACTTACTTATCTATCATTATTTATCTGAATTTTACTTAATGTTTTATTCTTCCTTTACAGTTCAGCATTTGCCTCTCCGTTTATTTCCACCAAAGTTGGTATTATGACATTTTTATTTAGAAATGTTTGCAAAAGGGTATGGTAATGAAAATACTGAAATATTAATAATAATGTAAAATATATACAATTTAGGCCTTCATCCTTGAAAATTTATTTGTTGATTATGATGGAAATTTAAAGCCACGTTTCAGTGTATCAAATATATTTCGAAATATATATTATAGTCTGATGAACAACATTGAGGCCAAAGATGGAATTTGATTTTTGTTCAGTCTCGTTTTTTAACGAAAAATATTCCTGTTTGCGTATATAATATTTTATATGCACTCTATCATAAATTATACGATTGTTATGGTATATGATGGAGTAATTAATTGCCTATGGCCAGAAGCTCTTTTCTATGATTTTCATTAGTAGGTTTACCTTTACTATAATTTTTTTGCCAGACAAAAAATATTTCAGTTCAACGCAAACTGGGGTCCGTGTTTTATCATAATTGACCTGGCTAATAACTAATTGGCAATTTAACTGCTGGTTTTATTGTTAAATATAAGCTAACAACTATTGTGTTAATTCATTAAAAAATTATATTTTACAGAATAAAGAAGTCCTATGGGATTCAACCTTGGACCTCATAATATAACTAACGAACTTATTTTACACAAAAATCAGGTGAGGACTTATTTTTTAACCTAGAGATTAACTTTGCTAAAATTGGAAATATATTTCATTTCTGTCTCCTCTTTGCTTTGTGATGGCCGATGTGGTAACGTCTCTGACTGGTAATCACCAGACTGGGGTTCGAGTCACACTCAAACACGTTAATTTCTTTGGTCGCTGCAACCTCACCTAAGATGCATCCCAGACCATCCAAGACTGGAAGATGCAAACTACACCGGAAGATGCATTAGCAACTCTCTGGTGGATATACGAGGTGCCTCACACTGAGGGACCTGGGGGAACCCAAACATAAAATAAGGCAATAAGGCAATAAGGCAATCCTTGTGAGCTAAGGATGGGGTGTTTGGGGGAGCCTACAGGTCTATCTGCTGAGTCTCATCAGCAGCCATTGCTGGGTCCTCCCTGGTCCTAGCTTGAGGGGGGGGGGGGGGGGGAGGGGCTTGGGTGTTGATCATATGTATATATGGTAAGGCATTATACTGAGCGGTCTTTAAACCTTTAAAGCACCTGTTGGGAAGGGTAGGGAGAAATAAGGATGCAGTAGGGGAAATTCAGACAATTAAAATACAAGACTATAACTAATTTCTTCATTATTTTCTTTACAAAAATAAAATAGTTTGATATATCATATCACATTCTTATCCCCCCAAAAAGAAATTTCCTTTAACAATAAATTTCCACTTTAAGAATAAAATAGGAAGCTCGATTATCCAGAGATATTTTTTCACGTTAAATATGATGGCCCACTCTTCCGTATATACAGTAAATTTTGCTCTTGTATTATTATTATTATTATTATTATTATTATTATTATTATTATTATTATCATTATTATTATTATTATTATTATTATTATTATTATTATTATTATTATTATTATTATTATTATTATTATTATTATTATTATAAGCTACAGCACTGGTTAGAAAAACAGAATTCTACCAGCTCAAGTGTTCCAACAAGGAAAGTAATAACGGCATACAAAATTAACTAAACTTAGGTAATAAATGAAAAAAATATAGAACAAGTTAAAAATAAACAAAATTTAAGTAATAGTAAGAGATGTAGAACAAGGTAAGATCAATTACAATGTGATAAACATCAGTTATATATAAAATATAGTCTGATACTTATGTCAACTGCTTAACAGAAAAGAATCTATAAAAACTTTAAGCTCCTGAAGTTTCACCGGTTTAACATTCCATAAATTGGTCACAGCTGAAAGAAAACTTCTAGAATCTTTTGACATTATCCCTTGAGATGGAGAATGCATACGTGGCATTAGGCACAGGATTATACAGGGTCAGGCAAAATTATCTAACACATTCGTAGGTTGCATAAAAGGCAAATAAAGTAAAGAAACAAAAAAGTTTTTTTTATTTTTGAAAAGTACATATAATGCTATTCTGTTTCTTTATGTTTTAGAAATTAAATCAGTCAAACGGGATCCATTAGTGTCCACACACTGTCGAAGGCGTTCACGAATGTCAGATCATTTTGCCTGACCCTGTACATTCTGGAAAGATCTAAATTTAATGGATGATCTGAATTCTGAAACACTTATGTAACATACATAAAGAACTAACTGAAAGCCGATGCCTAGGATTGGAGCCCTGATCAGGAATGAAAGAATAATGGACAGCTAATTTCTACTCAACATATCAAGATGAGAATCACCAATTGAAGACCAAACAGGGGAACAATATTCGAAAAATGGTAGAAGGTATCAATTAAAACTTTTCCTAAAAAATAAAATGTTTCCAGCTTCAATTGAATAAGAGACACACAGAAATTATTCACAATCAAGAATCATACCAAGAATTCCTAATGAATGTTCTATGGTTAAAGAGATCGTTAAGGTACATATCTGGATGTTGAAGAGCCACCGTTCTCGACCTACTTACAATCGTCCTTTGAGTTTTGTTATGGTTCAACTTCATGCCCCATATTTTGCACCATGCACTATTTTAGGTCTTTATTAATGTTTTCAGCAACTGCAGGTCAATAATAAGGAGATAGAATTGATGTAAAGATAGTAGTTTCCTCTGCATAATATTTAATGAGCTCGTTTTCTGTACCAAACAACATCATGCATATATAGTATGAAAAATAATAGTCTGAGCACACTATCCTGAGGAACAGCAGATATCACATGAAAAGTAATAGGCTGAGCACACTACCCTGAGGAACACCAGATATCACATGAAAAGTAATAGTATGAGCACACTATCCGGAGGAACACCAGATATCACATGAAAAGTAATAGGCTGAGCAAACTACCCTGAGGAACACCAGATATCACAGGGAAAGTAATAGATTGAGCACACCACCCTTAGGAACACCAGATATCGCATTCTTTTAGTCACCATGGTGCCCATCAACTTCTACTACTCTCTATTACTTGAAAATTCACTAATGATATTAGGAAAAGACCCAAGTATTCTCATATGTTCAAGTGTGAAAATAAGGGACTCATGATTAACTCTGACAAAGGCTAATCATATAAACCTATTGACCAGAATTAATGGATTGACTGGAAATTGTAAGGACATCAAATGCTCCAAGGAAGCAAAAATGAAAACTAGGAAATTGATGATTAGCTTCTACATACATTTTTAGAATTTTTGCAAAACAGACGTTCAAAAACTTTAGATGATATGGGAGTTATGAAAACTCGACTGTAATCACTAGGGCATCGGCTAATACAAACACAGTTACTTAATAAAGTAACCTTGATAATTCTTTAACAAGTTAAAAAAACAACCTCTTTTTGCTAATATAGGAAATATAAAAGGAAACTTATGAGCTAAGAAATCAGCTGTCTATAAAAATCAAAGGAAAAGTATCATTTGGATCTATTCTTCAACAAGCATCAAGGTTCAGTAAAAGGTAAACGAGTTAGTTTAGCTTCAAGAATAAAGTAATGGGGAAGATCGAGTTTTTAATTTCACTGCTTACTATCAGACACATAACCCAACCGATAAGCCTTTACCTTTGTACAGTGAGTGAGTGAGCTATCTGATTTACGTAGAGCAGATACTGTCAAGGCTACATCAAAGAGTAAAGATTTGAGGATAGCCCGCCATTGATGACCTAGAGTTGTACCAGAGAGTTTCTTTTATGGTCAATTGTATTCTTTGTTTTCAGTTGAAGTATAAACTCTCTTAACGACAGCTATAAACTCCCTTAATGTCAACTATTTACTAAGTTTACTTATTCCAAGTTAAATATGATTTGTTACCTTTCCAAACCGATAAGAGTCCTGTTTCTCAAAGGAGAATATACATACAGTATATATACTGTATATATATATATATATATATATATATATATATATATATATATATATATATATATATATATATATATATATATATACATATATACACCCACACACATATATATATAACTTATATATATATATATATATATATATATATATATATATATATATATATATATGTATATATATATATTATTATTATTATTATTATTATTATTATTATTATTATTATTATTATTACTTGCTAAGCTACAACCATAGTTTGAAAAGCACAATGCTATAAGTCCAGGGGCTCCAACAGGGAAAATAGCTCAGTGAGGAAAGGAAAAAAGTAAAATAAAATATTTCTGGGAGAGTAACAATATTAAAATAAATATCTCCTTTATAAACTATAAAAACTTTAACAAAACAAGAGGAAGAAAAATAAGATAGAATAGTGTGCCCGAGTGTACCCTCAAGCAAGAGAACTCGAAACCAAGGCAGTGGAAGACCATGGTACAGAGGTTATGGCACTACCCAAGACTAGAGAACAATGGTTTGATTTTGGAGTGTCCTTCTCCTAGAAGAGCTGCTTACCATTGCTAAAGAGTCTCTTCTACCCTTACCAAGAGGAAAGTGGCCACTGAACAATTACAGTGCAGTAAGAAGAATTGTTTGGTAATCTCAGTGTTGTCAGGTGTATGAGGAGAGAGGAGAATATGTAAATAGGCCAGACTATTCAGTGAGTGTGTAGGCAAAGGGAAAATGAACCGTAACCAGAGAGAAGGATCCAATGTAGTACTGTCTGGCCAGTCAAAAGACCCCATAACTCTCTAGCGGTAGTATATATATATATATATATATATATATATATATATATATATATATATATATATATATATATTTATATATATATATGTATATATATATATATATATATATATGTATATATATACATATATATATATATGTATATATATACATATATATATATATATATATATATATATATATATATATATATATATATATATATATATATATATATTACTTCTAACTGTAGCCTAATCCAATAGTTTAACATGTTTGTTCCAAAAAGGCCCATAAAAGAAAGAAAGGAAATAAGGAAAAATTACTATATTTCGCCCAAGAGGGCAATGTGTATTGGTGTAAATATAGTGATTTATTTCCATTTCTTTGTTTCTTTTATGGTCTTTTTTGTTTTTTGAAGAAACACAGACACACACACAGACATATTTGTATAACACACACACACACACACACACATATATATATATATATATATATATATATATATATATATATATATACTGATATATATATATATATATATATATATATATATGTATATATATATATATATATATGCATATATATACACTATATATATGCATATATATATACATATATATATATAAATATATATATATATATATATATATATATATATATATATATATATATATATACATATATATATATATATATATATATACAGCATATATATATATAAATATATATATATATATATATATATATATATATACAGCATATATATATAAATAAATATATATATATATATATATATATATATATATATATATATATATAACACATATATCTTCAAAGAGCATAACACATCGGGAATAGGCTGCTCAGTCTTAATTACCAATGAAATCAAAGCATGATCAGGCGTCCAGAATGATTGAGAACGAGTTTCCATTCAACATGGTTTACGCTGGAATCTGAAACTTCAATCAAAGTCATTTCATTGAATAGCAGCCTTTTTCCAATATCTATCGCTCATGGTTTCAATATAATGTTAAAAGCTACAAGCAATATTGCATATTTTCCCTTAATAGATCTTTTAATAAGCGAGTACATATGAGATTAGGAGAGGAGGAATTGAGAGGCATTTTAGGAATTGAAAATTATTATTTATATAAATCTAGTTCTTAACATTTAAGGATATTTTGATTTAATGCTCTTGTTATGGGGTGGACGGGGGGTGGGGTGGGGGTTGGGGGCAAATGGTATGAAGGCCTTATAGTTTATTCAAGTTTTGTGCGTTTGATCGTAGACTTTGTAAAAATAGCGTATTGCGTTTTTATCGTAAATAAGAAATCGTTAGAAAGAATAAGTGGAGAAGTTAATGTATGATTTTAATACACGCAGAATACATGTTCTAGCTAGCCATTTATCTATGAATAGATTTATATAATTTTTATACTCTTACACTGAACCAACTAATCAATGCCTAACTTGATATACTTTTTTTTTTTTTTTTTTTTTTTTTTTTTTTTTTTTTGTAACCAGCATTCATCGATATTCACACCAGGCCTTTCCACTCTTAGGTTATAATGATATTCCTACATTGACTGGAGCCAACTTTTGCGGATCTATCGAGCACACGGTGATTTTGAAAACTCTGGTCGAAGGTTTCTTCAAAATAAAGTTTATTGCATATAAAAACAGGTATGATCTAGATGTAGTAAGTAACAATCGTTATCAATTCCTTAAAGAATTAGAGTATTATCTACATATCTTATTATCATAATATCATTCAGATCCAAAAGTTTGTATAAAATCGGATAGATTTCATTAACTTTAGCCATAAAAACATAGTTGCTGATATAAGTTTCACAAACCTTTGAAATAAGCTTGCACCCTCTAACTGGATATACGAAATACAGAAATGCAATCATACCCTGGAATTAGATTAATTTCAGAGGCTTATAAGCGAACATTAGTTTGAACGGCCTTCCAAGATGTGTCACTGAAGAGATATTCAACAATTTCAAATCTTCGTTGTGATGGACAACATTGGCTATAATTCTAAGAATATTTGTTTCAAAATCTTTAGAGCTATGGTTAATGTTACTGTAAAGAATGAGGTTCCATATGTTTCAATGGGTCTTAGGCATGGTCTCTTTACTCATAGTTTATTATTCAACATATTTGTCTAGTTCCCGGATGTATTGACTAACATGACTCTTTAGCTATGGATTGCAGCTCTTCAAGGAGAAGGATACTCAAAAATCAAACCATTGTTTTCTAGTCCTGGGTAGTGCCATAGCCTCTGTACCATGGTCTTCCACTGCCTTGGGTTAGAGTTCTCTTGCTTGAGGGTACACTCGGGCACACTATTCTATTGTATTTCCCTTCCTCTTCTTTTGTTAAAGTTTTTATAGCTTATATAGGAAGTACTCAAATGTTACTGTTCTTAAAATATTTTATTTTTCCTTGTTTCCTTTCCTCACTGGGCTACTTTCCCTGTTGGAGCCCCTGGGGTTATAGTATACTGCTTTTCCCGCTAGGTTTGTAGCTTAGCATGTAATAATAATAATAATAATAATAATAATAATAATAATAATAATAATAATAATAAGCACACTTGCAATTTGAAATACAGCACTTGTCATCCTCCTTCCATGTATGCTTATATGATATCATAATCTTTCTCAGGCTCATACATCTATTCTGATTAAAGAATTCTTTACCAATCACTTCTTATAAGGAACAAAACATTAATTTCACTCCAATTACATAATATAACATCCAGTTTCATGGAACTCCTAATTTTATTTTGGTAATTCATTAAGGAAATTTCCTCAAAGTCGAAGTTGTCGTAGTTGTTATTAGTATCAAAATCCTTAATATAGAAATTATAATTATTATATAATAATTAAATTAATACATAAGATATTCAAGGCATTTTAATAAATATGTGCAATTACAACATGGTTTAAAATTAGGTTATTGTTAAGAGTCAATTTTATCTATGTTACGGATAGAAAATAATTTATCTTTTCTTTTACAAAATAGGAGACAGAAAACTCCATATTTACTTAAGACAGACAACTCTTGATAAATATTAGAAATGGATAAAGAGACCATAGATTCCGGATTATTATTATTATTATTATTATTATTATTATTATTATTTGCTGAGCTACCACTTTAGTTGAAAAAGCAGGATGCTATAAGCCCATGGGTTCCACAACGAAAATAGCCCATAGAGGAATGGAAATTAGGAAATAAATAAATTACTAGTAATTAACAATTAATACATTTTAAGAAAAGTGACAACTTTAAAATAAATCTTTCATATAGATTTGTGAGCTATAAAAAATAAAAAAAAAGAGGAAGAGAAATTAGAGAGAATAGTGAACCGAGTGTACCCTCAAGCAAGAGAATTCTACCCCAAGACATTGGAAGACCATGGTACAGAGGCTCTGGCACTACACAAGACTAGAAAACTATGGTTTGATTCTGGAGTGTCATTTTCCTAAAAGAGCTGCTTATCATAGTTAAAGAGTCTCTTCTACCCTTCCCAAGAGGAAAGTAGCCACTGAACCATTACAGTGCAGTAGTTAACCCCTTGAGCAATGAAGAATGGTTTGGTAATCTCAGTGTTGTCAGGTGTATGAGGACAGAGGAGAATATGTAAAGAATAGGCCAGAGTAATCGGTGTATATGTAGGCAAAGGAAAAATAAGCCGTAACCAGAGAGAAAGATCCAATGCAGTACTGGCTGGCCAGTCAAAAGTTGTATCTCGAGGACAGAAGAGAATATGTGAAGAATAGGCCAGACTATTCGGTGTATATGTAGGCAAAGGGAAAATAAGCCGTAAACAGTGAAAAGGATCCAATGCAGTACTGTGGACAATCAAAGGTAGTACCTCAACGAGTGGCTGGTGCCCTGTCCAACCTACTACCTATGATGATAAAAAAAAAGAATAAAGCATATATGTATATTGGTGCAAATATACGTAAAAAGCCATTTAGTTAGATATTAAAGTATGTTTGTGTAGTTGAGAGCAATTTTCTCCTAATCCGAATAGACCAGAGGATATGATGAACGCTATAACGCAGCAATGGTCTGGCCCTACTGATAACGGACACTGGGCATTTTATCTAGGGAGTTCAGCTTTAGGGAACAGACTTGGATCCCAAACAAATGTGTAAACAGTAAAACCACACAATTCTCTCTCTCTCTCTCTCTCTCTCTCTCTCTCTCTCTCAACTGGTTATAATAGGAGGATGAAGCGTCTATGTAAAGGAATGTCTAGTTGTAAAATTTCCAATAATGCGGGTAACATTCATGTTTTTCTATATATATATATATATATATATATATATATATATATATATATTATACGTATATATATTTATATATATATAAATAAATAAATATATATATATATATATATATATATATATATATATATTTAAATATATATATATATATATATATATATATATATATATATATATATATATATATATATATGTATATGCATATATATATATATATATCTATATATATATATATAGATATATATATATATATATATATGCATATATATATATGCATATATATATATATATATATATATATATATATATATATATATATATATATATATATATATCTATATATATATTCAGTAAAATTAGCTGTTTTCCATCTTTTATAATTTCATCTTTTAACCATCAATTCTATGAAACTTTGTATTTAGTTTCCCAAATAAATTTACTACTTGTGGAAAAAAATTAATAATGTCTAAATGAATAAGAAAGCTATGCAATTCTTTGGCAACCCTTTCAGTTAAGCAATATATATTCGTTTAATTTCTATGATAAATTTCCTTTTAGAGAAATTATTTTTATTGATAAGAAATAAATTGAAACTGCTACACACTCTGTAAGGAAAAATATGCTAGCAACAGTCTGTAGCTAGCTAGAATATAATTTTGAAATAGCTAATTATTATGTGTCAAGAATTATTTTGAATTTTTCTCGTTAGAAGAAACAACTTACTCTTTTGATTTCTACACTTTTCTACTTTCCAATCATTGTTGTTCGAGATATACATTTAGATTTCTTAGGATACACTAAAACTGCTTTATGATAATATTTCTAGATTTTAGATATCATTTTGACTAATAGGAATATACTGCATAGAAGTAAAATCTTATAGTCATTATTCATCGACGTGGCTAGAAGTAGTAAGCTAATATTTCCAATACAAGAAAATACTCGGGGAAAATATTCACGAAAATGCCTGTAAGAAAAACCTATTATTATTATTATTATTATTATTATTATTATTATCATTATTATTATTATTATTATTATTATCATTTTTATTATTATCATTGTTATCATTATTATTATTATCATTATTATTATTATTATTATTATTATTATTATTATTATTATTATTATTATTATTATTATTATTATCATTATTATTATTATGATGATGATGATGATGATGATGATTATTATTACTCTTATTATTATTATTATTATAACTAGTGAACCTGTAATCCTAGCTGGAAAACCAAGATACTATAAGTCCAAGGGCTCTAACAGGGGGAAAATTGCCCAGTGAGGAAAAGCAATAAGAAAATAAACAAACGATATAAGAAGTAATGAACAATTAAAATAAAATAACATTACAATGGATATTTCATATATAAACTATAAAAAGACTTATGTCAGCCTGTTCAACATAAAAAAACATTTGCTGCAAGCTTGAACTTTTGAAGTCCCACTGATTCAACTACCCGACTAGGAAGACCATTCCAGAACTCGGTCACAGCTGGAAAAAGCCAAATTGTTGCCAGGAATGAAATGTTCAAAGAGAACCTCGGAGGAATATAAAAGTCAGTTTCTTTTTCAGGGAAAAAGTAATTTGGGGATAAAAAGAAATTTAAATTTAAAACTCTGATTACTTTTCAAAGTTTGAATGAAAGTAAACAGAGATGGAAAACAAGACCAACTATTTCTTTATTTTGTGGTAACTTACGAAGTCTGTAGACCTTGGTAGCTTGGTTTTCCATTGTGGTGTAAGCTCCACTTATATTGGATAGAAATAAAGAAGTAAAACTAAATAAATAAAGGTAATAGCTAAAAAAATTTAAATGATATTTTGAGACAATAAATAAGGAAGTTAAATCATGGCGTGTGAAATTTTATTTTGTTATTTTATTATTATTACTATTACTAGAGAACTTTATTATTTTATAATTATTATTATTATTTTTATTATTATTATTATTATTATTATTATTATTATTATTATTTTCATGATTGGAAAAGCAAGATTATTATTATTATTATTATTATTATTATTATTATTATTATTATTATTATTATTATTATTATTATTATTATTATTATTGAAAAAGCAAGATGCTATAAGCCCAAGGGCTCTAATAGGGAAAAATGGCCCTTTGAGGAAAGGGAATAAGGAAATAAATAAAATGATGAGAACAAATTAACAATAAATCATTCTAAAAACAATTAACAACGTCAAAACAGATGTTATTATTATTATTATTATTATTATTATTATTACTTGCTACCCCACAAACCTAGATGGAAAAACAAGATGCTATAAGCCAAAGGGCTCCCATAAGGAAAAATAGTCCAGTGAGGAAAGGAAATAAGGAAAAATAAAATATTTTGAGAAGAGTAACAACATTAAAATAAAATATTTCAAGAAGAGTAACAACATTAGAATAAATATTTCCTATATTAACTATATAACTTTAACAAAAAAAGAGGAAAAGAAATTAGATAAAATAGTGTGCTCGAGCGTACCCTCAAGCAAGAGAACTCCAACCCAAGACAGTGGAAGACCATGGTACAGAGGCTATGGCACTACCCAGATTAGAGAACACTGGTTTGATTTTGATTTTGATTTTATATAAACTATGAAAAGACTTATGTCCGGCTGTTCCAAAAAAAAAAAAAAAAAAAAAAAAACACAATCGCAGCCCATTGTCACGCTTCTGAAGATGCTTTTATTATTGTTATTAATATTAAATGCTATTTTTAAATGCTAAGCTACAACCCTCATTGGAAAAGCAGGATACTATAAACCCAGGGGCCCCAACAGGGAAAATAGCCCAGTGAGGAAAGGAAACAAGGGACAATAAAATATTTTAAGAACAGTTTTTACGTTCATATTGAAATGCAGATTGTATTGATTTTCTGTGGCTGGCTATCCTGCCATGATATAGCATTTTTCGTTTTTCACGAGAGAGAGAGAGAGAGAGAGAGAGAGAGAGAGAGAGAGAGAGAGAGAGAGCTTACTAATATATCAATTTATCCTACTTATGTAATTACTTTAATATCTCTCTCTCTCTCTCTCTCTCTCTCTCTCTCTCTCTCTCTCTCTCTCTCTCTCTCTCTCACAGTAAATTTTAGCATCTTTAATGATAGAAAATAATAATTTTTTATGATAGAAATATCCTGGAAAACTCTCACGTCATCGAGATATCTCCGTCAAATTCCCGGTCGGAGCCTCAAGATGAACTCATTTCGGATCTTAATAACTTTTTGGATGAGGTTATAGGCCAAGTTTTAGCCGTTCTGCGTCCCGATAACGTTGTTAAAGTGATATCAAGAAAAAAAATGAATATTTTTCTATAATCTTAAGCAGAAGTAGTAATTAAACATTAATTCACTTGAGTTTATTGTTGAAATTTTTATACTTTCATTAATGTGTTTTTAAGTTATCGAATTTCTCACTTTTGTAATATCAGTTGTCTATGGACGGAAACTGGTTTCATTTAAATTGATATTTATAGATTTTCTGTTTCTTTTTGTTGTCAGGAAAATATTGGCGTATTGGAAATATTTCTGCCTGGGGATCTGCCATATTATTATTATTATTATTATTATTATTATTACTTGCTAAACTACAACCCTAATTGGAAAAGCAGGATGCTATAAGGCTCCAACAGGAAAAATAGCTCAGTGAGGAAAGGAAGCAAGGACAAATAAAATATTTTAAGAAGAGCAACAATATTAAAATAAATATCACTTTATAAACTATAAAAACTTTAACAAAACAAGAGGAAGAGAAATAAGATATAAGATAGAATAGTGTTCCCGAGTGTACCCTCAAGCAAGAGAATTCTAACCCAAGACAGTGGGACTACCCAAGATTAGAGAACAATGGCTTGATTTTGGCGTGTCCTTCTCCGAGAAGAGCTGCTAAAGAGACTCTTCTACCCTTACAAAGAGGAAAATGGCCACTGAACAATTACAGAGCAGTAAGAAGAATTGTTTGGTTATCTCAGTGTTGTCAGGTGTATGATGACAGTAGAGAATATGTAACGAATAGGCCAAATTATTCGATGTGTGAATGTGTAGGCTCAAACTCGTTTGTTGCGGTGCCTGCAACCTCACCATCCTTGAGAGCTAAGGATGGGGGTTTTGGGGGAGCGTATAGGTTTACCTTTTGAGTCATTAACAGTCATTGTCTGGTCATCTCTGGTCTTAGCTCGGGTGGAGAGGTGGCTTAGGTGCTGATCATATGTATATATTGTCAGTCTCTAGGGTAATGTCCTGCTAGGGCATTGCTATTGTCCCTTGCCTCTGTCATTCATGAGCGGCCTTTAAACCTTCTACCGCCGAAAGAATAAGAGATATATCCAAAAAATATATTTCGGCTTAGAATGAACTTTTCTGATGATGAATTAATAATAAGGATTTCTGGGGTTGATGTTATTGATGAAAGATATGAAATGTTTATAACTCCAAAAACATGATTGTTTTTTTTAAGTTTATATAGATGTTTTGGGTTAAAATTGAATTTTCTGATGTCAAATTCATAATCAGGATTTCAAGGGCTGATGTTGCTGCTGAAAGATATAAAATGTTAATGGATAAAAAAGATGATTTTTCAAAAGGTTTATAATCATGTTTTCTAAGAAAATTGTAATAAACTCGCTATTTATCACTTAGCAACTATTCAGTGGAAGATCTAATTATTCAGTGTTTTTCTACTTGGAAACGTCTTTTACGCCACGATTGTGTTCTCTAGGAATATATAATCCTTTTTATCTAAATTTGATAGAGAGAGAAAAAAAAATAGAAAAACTTTTCATCCATAATGCTATACGAATTTATTAATCATAGTCATTATCATCATTATCATCGTCTCTTCCTACGCGTATTGACGCAAAGGGCCTCGGTTAGTTTTCGCCAGCCGTCTCTATCTTGAGCTTTTTAAATCAATACTTCTTCATTATAGTACACTAGAATATTCGAACAAACTTATTTATATCTTTACTTCAATGTTGTTTTACTTCAATGTTGTTACTTTTCCTTCTTTCCTTTCCTCACTGGGCTATTTTCCCTGTTGGAACCCCTGGGCTTATAGCATCCTGCTTTTCCACCTAGGGTTGTAGCTTAGTAAGTAAGTAAGTAAGTAAGTAATAATAATAATAATAATAATAATAATAATAATAATAATAATAATAATAATAATAATAATAATAATAACAGTCATTCCTTTAACTGTTATAGACAAATGATATCTGAAAATTGAAATTTCTAGGTACAAATACACGCACACATATATATATATATATATATATATATATATATATATATATATATATATATATATATATGTATATATATACTGTATATATATATATATATATATATATATATATATATATATATATATATATATATATATATATATATATATATATATATATATTGAGGAACATCAATGTCTTGTAAATCAAGGATGAACCAAGGAGAACCCAGTTTTCTAGAAAGGAACATTATATGCAATTGGATACGGTAGATAAAGATTGAAGTCATTGACTGATGAATTTAAAAATGTATATTCTATTCTCTCTCTCTCTCTCTCTCTCTCTCTCTCTCTCTCTCTCTCTCTCTCTCTCTCTCTCTCTCTCTCCTTTAAATGTCTACTGTAGCATAATTTCAACATACTTCCTCATTAGAAATACCATATCCTTTTCCTCATGCATATTATGTTCTTACGTAAAGTCCAGTTTGAGGGGAACATAAAGGCATTTTGGTCATTTAACCCATATCAGATAAGAGCTTCGGAAGTAACTCTTAATGGAATCAAGGGTAAAAAATAGAGGTTGTATGCAAAGAATTAAAACGGATGAGAGAGAGAGAGAGAGAGAGAGAGAGAGAGAGAGAGAGAGAGAGAGAGAGAGAGAGAGAGAGAGAGTTGAATTCTTGCTGTGTTACTAGAAGAGCTGAAAGATTAAAATTAGGATTTAGCAGGATTTAGGGAAGTTAGAAGAATTGGGGAATCATATGTCAAGGAACAAAGAAAATGGAGTGGGCTTTCTTATTAATAAAACTCTTTCAGTAACCTTTTTTTTTCATAATAATAACAAGAAAAATGGACATGGAGAAGCCCTAATGGGGAAAAGAAAAATGAAATAATTGTTATTTTCCCTAAAAAAAGTTGATTTAATTAATAATGTAACAGTGCTAAGCAAAGTAAACTCAAGCGACTATTGAATGGTAGGAAGCAAAATTTGTCTTGATTTAAAGAAATGAAGAGAAAAACTAATTCTAAGAAATAAAATAAACACTCTGTAATGAAAGAAAATTATGTTGAGTTTACTTTATCGATACAAAATGGTATAATACTCAGCACAAGCGATATGTAAAAATCTCCCCCCTCCAAAAAAAAAAAAAAAAAAAAAAAGGAAACTATTAAAAACACAAAAAAATCCTAATAAGGAAGAGGTTGGATATGATGGTAAAATCCGAGAAGGATAAATTAATAAACAAATTAAAACTCAAAGCATTTGTAAACACAACCAGACCAAAATAGAGGAAACACTAAAGAAAGGAATGAGCATCAAATTAATGAAAAGAACACTTGGAACGGGTCCGCCAACGGATATTATTATTATTATTATTATTATTATTATTACTATTATTATTATTATTATTATTATTATTATTATTATTATTATTATTATTATTATTATTATTATTATTATTAGCCAAGCTAAAGCCCTAGTTGGAAAAGCAAGAGGCTTTAAGCCCTTTGGCTCCAATAGGGAAAATAACCCAGTGAAGAAAGGAAATAAGGATATAAATAAATGATGAGAACAAATTAACAATAAATCATTCGAAAAACAGTAACAACGTCAAAATAGATGTCATATATTAAGGATGGAAATGGAAATATTATCCACGACAGAGGAGTAATAAAAATTGCAGAGGATTTAGAACATAATACAATTCAGAGAACTATGGAAAGAGTAATGATGAGAATAACACCAAGAGACCGAAAGAGATCAAAATGGATACAGGGAAACTAAAGTTAAGGATATTCTAATATGTAAAAAAGAGAAGTGGACGAGGACAGGACATGTAAAAAGAATGACAGATGATAAATGGATAAGTTCGTGATGCCAGCGTACATTTGATATTCAAAATATACTTAATCAAAAATTGAGTGATTACTCAAAAGTGTCACTATTTGTAAATTGTATATTTTATGGACACTTTTGAGCAATTAATCCATTTTTTAATTAAATATATTTTGAATATATAGTATATGAAATGTACGCTGGCATCACGAACTTCTGTTTATGTACGCTGGCATCACGAATATTGTTTGGTTGTCTATGTTGACATGTCAGTCCCAAGTCGTTTAGTGAGGAAACCGAGCTATTTTGTTTTTATAACCCCTTCCCCCTTCCTTAACATATCTTGCTAATTATTGCTTTCCCAGAATTTAAATAACCACCTAATTACTGTGCAAGAAGATAAGAACTGCAGGATTGCATTATTTTGGAGTAAATGGAGAGCGTGGTGTTGTAAACAATTACCCCTTTATCGACTGTTAAATTGAAAGCAACATAACTATAGTTTTCTAATGTCTCGTATCATTTGATATGTTTTACTCTGCAACGTGCGTTTGAAAAAAATATTTTTATATATCTCCTTGCAAGCCTCGAGCGCAACTTTAAAGGATTGTAAAGAAAAAACACCGAATAACTGCAAGCAGTCAAATGTATACATGCATGTCACCGTACGAATAAACATGTAACTATTCCGTAAACAGTCGAAACACAGAAATTGTCCATTTCTACCTATTATTATTATTATTATTATTATTATTATTA
>NC_090740.1:122159320-122161820 GCF_036898095.1 Palaemon carinicauda | reverse complement strand
GAAAAGCTATGAAATTAATGCCTCGAGATCCGGTTAATATTAATTGTTACCGAAAAAAATGGTAGGGTGGTTAAAAAGGGGTACCTTATAATAGCTGAGAAAATGTTAATAAATATAATATAATACAATATGATATAATATAATATAGTATAATATAATATATTACAATATAACATATTAAAATATAATACAATATAATATAATAGACAAAGGTTTGCTTAGGCTATATAAAATAGGTTTTAAACTTAACTGTTATGTATTCTTACAAAGAAAATTTGAAAATAACATTAGTATTAAATTCTCTACTTTAATTTGTATAGCATATAAACATAAGGAGTAAATATCTCTTGTTACTCAATAAAATTGAATGGTTATCCTACTGCAATATATCTGTGGTAACTTCAGGAAGTATGTGCATATATAAGTCAATAGATTAATATCTTTTTTCTATTTTAGGAATTTGAAACCTTAAAATTAAATGGCTCTCCTACTGTAATATATATGTGGTAACTTCAGGAAGTATGTGCATATATAAGTCAATAGAATAATATCTATTTTCTATTTTAGGAATTTGAAAGCAGACTGCTGACAAAATATCTGTAGATTTCAACATTTTCTGGAGGAAAACTCTCTCAAAATTGGAGATTCGCAAAAATATCTATAGATCACAGACGAGTCCCAAGACCTGCCATTACTGATATTTGATTAATGAGCTATACAACCGCCCCCCCCCCCAACCCCCAACCCCCACCCTGGGGGCCCCATGGACCCCGAGGATGTAAACCGCAACGGAAAAGGAGGAAATAATTCATTAGACATCATATCTCTCTCTCTCTCTCTCTCTCTCTCTCTCTCTCTCTCTCTCTCTCTCTCTCTCTCTCTCTCTCTCTCTCTCTCTCTCATTTATCAGATGACATTATGATTACTCATCAACTAATGGGACTTTTACAATAAGAACGTTCGATATAATGTAGCCTTCAGATTAAGGTTCCTTCATTAGTAATTGAAAAAATGGAATGGAAATCCAGAAATGGATTATTCTGTGTCATTTTATATTAGTAGTATTCATTTGTGGATGAAAAATTCTATTTACTTACTTTCATGCAATTAGGATTAAAAAAAAACGAAAAAAAAACGAGAGGGAGCATCTAAATATAGTATCCATATAAATATTTTAATTTTTAAAAAACCTAATGTGTTGATATGAATAATTTCATAACGTCACAATAGTGAAAAGAATCACATGGTAAAAGTTTCTAAATGCATTTCGAAATAGTTCTTCCATTTGATATCTGTTCTTATCTGTCAGTTGTCATGTTTTTGTTTTATTTACTCCTAAGTATGTATAAATGATGAACTTATAATAATAGCAATTATAACTTAAAAATAAGTTTCAGCATATATCATATTTCCTATTTTTTTCTTGGATCTACTATTCTTGAAATATTTCATTTTAATTGGTCGTTCCTGCTCTTGTAGTTTATTGATTTCCTTATTTCCTTTCTTCACTGGGCTATTTTCCCTGTTGGAGCCCTTGTGCTTATAGCATCCTATTTTCCCAACTAGGGTTATAGCTTAGCAAGTTTTAATAATAATAATAATAATAATAATAATAATAATAATAATAATTAATATATTGGTGGTTCATGATGTCTTTCAAGACGTAAAATGTTGGTTCTTTTCAATGGAATGACACATTTCCCAAAACAATCACTCGATGCAAGTTTTTTTTTTTTTTTTTTTTTTTTTTTTTCTTTTTTTTCTTTTTTTTTCTTTTTTTTTTTTTAACTACAAACGCCAATGATGCGAAAATCTTTATTTGTATTATCAAGAGATTATTTTATTCCTTTTTGCAGTATTAACATCAGAGAATAGGACACCGAGTCTACCAAACCAAGAGATTCCACATCATAATCTACTAAGCTAAAATAGTTGGTTGTTTGATTGTTCTAACCTTGTGCTAAGCACAGGCTCTTGCGTAAAAAAGTTGACACCAAATTCAAATAGGGAATTGAAATTGAAATTCAGAATATATATTTTAGACAAAATAAAACTTTAATTGTAAAGCTTACGATGATTCAACATTATAGAGGATCCGAAACCTGTCAGAGAAATAGAACAAAAAAATTACATATTGCCTCAATAAATGTCTCGAGGGTACTGCTGCTTATAAAAAGGCGTATGGAATTGGCTCATTTACATCATACCACAGCTGTTTGGAAATCTAAGCTTTTAAATCGATGCAACCATCTATTAACTAGAAAGGGGGCAGCTCTTATTATTATTATTATTATTATTATTAATATTATTATTATTATTATTATTATTATTATTATTATTATTATTATTATTATTGCTTGCCAAGCTACAACCCTAGTTGGAAAAGCAAGATGCTATAAGCCCACGGGCCCCAACATGGAAAATAGCCTAGTGAGGAAAGGAAACAAGGAAAAATAAAATATTTTAAGAAGAGTAACAACATTAAAATAAATATTTCCTG
>NC_090740.1:122141820-122151820 GCF_036898095.1 Palaemon carinicauda | reverse complement strand
GTCAATGACATATTTGTTTACATACTACACGGAATTCCAAGTAGCATTTAGGTAAATAGTTTTATAATATATGATTCAGCAAATACCCTTCGTCTCTTACTGTATATGGAATTCTAGATATTGCTCTTTTAATGAAAACATAAACAATTATGTTTTACGAGAACAATCAATTGGAAACAAATCGAGAAAACATTTTTGTTGTTATATCAAATGAAATGCTATGGTAAATTTTTCTGGACTAATAACTGATACGAACCTCCCTTTGAAAGGGAACATATATTAAATAGAATATAAATGTAATAGCACTTTCAACCTAATGATAGAATTGTTCCCTATTATGAGAGATATAAGAACAACATTTTTTTTACTGGTGATCTAATATTAGGGTTGCTCTGGCCCTATTGGTAACGTCTCTGCGTGTTGATAGCCAGACGGAGGTTCGAGTCCCACTCAAATTCATCATTTCCTTTAGTGTCTGTAACCTTACCATCCTTGTGAGCTAAGAATGGAAGTTTGGGGGAGCCTTAAGGTCTACCTGGCCATTATCTGGCCCTCCCTGATCCTAGCTTGGGTGTAGAGGGGTTTGGGCACTGATCATATGACATATGACCAGTCTCTAAGGCACTGTCCTCCTTCCTGGGGCAGTATCACTGCTCCTTGGCTCTGCCATTCATGAGTGGTGTTTAAACCTTTAAACAGGATCGTAATTATGAATATATTAATGATTAATACAATGATGAAAACCTAAATGATGAAAAGTAATATGGCCATTACCTTTGATAATACTTACATATTTATAGTGAATCCTCTATAACGGTCATATTGATCTGATTAGTATTGTATGCTTATCTAGTCTATTTTGAGAAAACACTTAATACCATTATAATTAAAATAATTAGTCATGAGAGAGAGAGAGAGAGAGAGAGAGAGAGAGAGAGAGAGAGAGAGAGAGAGAGAGAGATGGGGGATAAACTACAGTAAACTTACTATTACATAACAGGGCAACAAATCATCCATGCAGTAATTACATCAGGATCAGTCACTAGGATGATTTGAAGTTTTCTGGCATCCTGACATACGGTCAATGATGGCTTCTGGGAATTTATAGTTGAACCTTCTATCTTCCGCAAATTCCTAAGTTCTCTGAGAAAGAGGCGAACCTTCCCTTTCTTAACATCGAGATCTCATAACAGTGCGAGTTTCTTGGAGAATCCCATCCACTAATTCGACTTCGAAGAAAATATTAATCTTCAAGGACGTATTCGTATTGGATTAGAGCTAATTAGCTATTAACCTTGAAGAAGATATTAATCTTAGAAAAAATATTAATCTTCAAAAATATTAATCTTCAAGGACGTATTCGTATCGAATAAGAGCAAATTAGATTATTAGAATCTAGGAACGTAAGGAAGATACGTAATCAGCCATCTCTCCTTCCTCCACCTTAGACTTAGAAATTGGCCGCAAAAAAAAAAAAAAAAAAAAAAAAAAAAAAAAAAAAAAAACGTAAAAATCTTGGAATAAATGTTGCCAGGCATTTGCCGTTTTAAAAACGGACATATTGACGTAAAGAAGTGATATTTACAAAGTATGGTAAGATTACGGTCACCTTTACTTTACAAAAATACGGCTGAGAACATTATATTTTTACGGAGAATTTCTGATTAAAATTACGGCGTAGACTATGAAAGGAAAGAAAATATCCGCTTTTTTTTTTTTGTCCATCAAAAAACCGTAACCATAATACGAGTCACCATAAATAATAAGATTTAAGCTATATTGATTTGAAAAGTTCTCATTATTAAATATTTTATAATAGCTCATGGTCTTTGATGGGTGTTCTAATATCCTTAGACGATACAAGTTAGTTCTCGTAATTAATTGAAGAATCAGTATTATTATTATTATTTTTATTATTATTATTATTAGCTAAGCTACAACCCTAGTTGGAAAAGCAGGATGCTATAAGCCCAGAGGCTTCAACAGGGAACATAGCCCAGTGAGGAAAAGAAAAAAGGAAAATAGAATATTTTAAGAAGAGTAACAACATTGAAATAAATATCTCCTATATGAACTATAAAAACTTTAACAAAAAAGCGGAATAAGAATAAAATAAGATAGAATAGTGTGCCCGAGTGTACCCTCAAGCAAGAGAACTCTAACCCAAGACAGTGGGTGTTCAATGAGCAATTATCTTAATTTTAACGTCTGAAGGTAAACTAACTTTCAAATCTTCATTTCTTCCGATTCGAGAAATGTTATGGAAGCCCCAATTATTATTTTACATATTAAAAAAAAAAGTGGTATTAAAATCAAACAGTTACATAACAAATTTCATTCCGATTTAAATTTAATGGAATCCTGCCATTGTTGATATTATTGGTAATGACGGAGCATATGCATCTGGTAAATCAGCTATTAATTCATCGTTTATTTAATATCAAATACCCAGGTATGAAGTATGTAACTGCAAATAAACAATTTATTATTACAAAATGGTAAACATGGTGGACTAATGACCCGAGCAATAATAAGTTGGAGTACATAAGTCATTATTTAATTTTTTAAATCATCAACGTAGAGAGACGAAGAGGTTCATGAAATTTTAACAGGAGAGCGACTTAGTGATGCAAGATTAAACCACGACTTTTTAATATGCCCACCACATGAATCTTCTTCTTCTTCTTCTTCTTCTTCTTCTTCTTCTTTGTCTACATCTTTTCCCACTTCTATGTGGGGTCGATGTTTCTGGTCAGCTTTCTCCATCTACCTCTGTTCCACACTTCATCACCGCTTAATCGCTTTGATCGAAGGTCATCCTTGATACAGTCCACACACCTTCACTTTGGTCTCCCTCTCCTTCTCCTTCCCTGTACCTCCATTTCCATCACTCTCCTCCCAATATACTGTTCATATCTTCTCATGACATGACCATACCACCTCAGTCTACTTTCTTGGATCTTATCTGATAGTTTTCTAACACCTGTGGTACCCCTAATTACCTCATTCCGTATCTCATCTCTTCTTGTCACACCACACATCCATCTCAACATTCTCATGAATCATCTATAAAATACAATGACTATGAATCGTTTCCAAAATTTATACATAATCTACATACCTTTATTTTTTTGGTCCTATAAAAATGCCATATATTCAACAACATTTATAAGGTTTATCAGTTTCTTGCATGTCAATATTTAAAGGAGTATAGATATAATATAAGAACCACCATTTCTCATTTAATGTATGAGAAATCTTATATTTATGTCTAATTTCTATATTTCAGATATTTTAATAGTATAGTATTTCTCATGCTTTCATGATTTTTCGAGCCAATTATATGAGAATAGAGTTTGACGCATTGTGTTAGTTAATACGTTAATACCCTTCTTTTAACAATCTATATATATATATATATATATATATATACATATATATATATATACACATATATACACTGTATATATGTATATATGTATATAATATATATATATATATATATATATATATATATATATATATATATATATATAAATATATATATATATATATATATATATATATATATATATATATATATACCGTATATATATATATGTGCATATCTATATAAATATAAATATATATATTTATATATATATATATATATATATATATATATATATATATATATATATATATATATATATATGTAAAACGACATCGTCCACCAAATGTAAATGACTAAACAAAAACTCCCACAGAAGCATAGTTCTTTACAGAGTGATAGATGACTCATGTATCTAGTTCGGGCTCGTGAATAATATGCATTGAATAACACAGAGAGACTCCCTTTTATCCAAACTCAAAGAGATTTTTGAAAATTTCTAGGGAATGTACATAGAATTTCGATTATAGTTTTCCTCCCAGTCAAAAAACTATAAAACTGAGATTATAAAAAAAGAAAACAAATGATGCTTTATCTATATTTCCATCAACTCTTCCAAAAACTACATTGAAATTAAAGTTATTTAAAGGTTTAAAGGTCGCTCATGAATGGCAGAGGCAAAGGACAGTGATATTGCCCTAGCAATCAGGACAATGCCCTAGAGACTGACCATATATTATATGATCAGCGCCCAAGCCTTCTCTCCACCCAAGCTAGGACCAAGGAGGGCCAGGCAGTGGCTGCTGATGACTCAGCAGATAGACCTATAGGCTCCCCCAAACCCCCCAACCTTAGCTCACAAGGATGGTAAGGTTGCAGACAATAATGGCATTAACGAGTCTGAGCGGGACTCGAACCCCCGATTGGCGAACACCAGGCAGAGACGTTACCAATCAGGCCACAGCAACCCAAAAATGTCTTCCTTCTCGAAAAAATATTCGAAGTAAGGTTTTGTATCTCAATGAAACAAATTTGAAATTCAAAGATTTTCTTCGGATATTATACGGTTCTCCTTTTTTACTCCCGAAAAAGAATTTCATGAATGAACAATGAGATGGGTTTTAGAATCTTCTTTGAAGACGTCTTCTTTGGAAATATTTTAGTCTTTAAGTTTTTTTTTTCAGTTAATTCATGAAAGTATAACCAAAACATATTATGGATTCAGTTGCATAGAAAGGTAAGATATAGGTAAAAAAATACTTTTTTAGCATACTCAGGGATATAACAGTTAATTCATAAAAGTATAACAAATACATGTTCTTGATTCGGTTACCAAGAAAGGTAAGACAGATAAAGATATACTTTATTAGCATACTCATGGATATAAAAGTTAATTCATGAAAGTGTAACAAATACATATTCTTGATTCAGTTACCCAGAAAGGTAAGATATAGATAAAAAAAAAAACTTTTTAACATACTCAAGGATATAGCAGTTAATTTATAAAAGTGTAACAAATACATATTCTTGATTCAATTACCTAGAAAGGTAAGATATAGATAAAAAAAAAACCTTTTTTAACATACTCAAGGATATAGCAGTTAATTCATAAAAGTATAACAAATACATATTCTTGATTCAGTTACCTAGAAAGGTAAGATATAGATAAAAAATACTTTTTTTTAGCATATTCATGGATATAACAGTTAATTCATAAAAGTATAACAAATACATATTCTTGATTCAGTTACCTAGAAAGATAAGATATAGATATTTTTTTTTTTAGCATACTCAGTGATATAACAGTTAATTCATAAAAGTATAACAAATACATATTCTTGATTCAGTTACCTAGAAAGGTAAGATATAGATAAAAAAATACTTTTTTAGCATTCTCATGTATATAACAGTTAATTTATAAAAATATAACAAATACACAATCTTGATTCAGTTACCTAGAAAAGTAAGATATAGGTAAAACAAATTTTTTTAGTATACTCTGGGATATAGTCTGTAAAAATCGAAGTGATGACTGAGTGAATCAATGATTTAAATTAACTTTTAAACCCTTATACATTACCTTATAATTATATCATAAACTAGGGTATTAAACTATATATTATGCAAAACTAGAGTAACCTATGTTGGACATAAAAGAAAGAGTAAACGTAAGATTGGTGAGCTAGGAAAATTTGTGGGTCTAAAATGACATAGAAATATCATAAACAGACGGGAAGGGAAGGACATGCTTGACGCCTTTGTCTTGTGGTCGACTAGCAATGGCTTGATATATATATATATATATATATATATATATATATATATATATATATATATATATATATATGTATATATATATATATATATATATATATGTATATATATGTATATATCATATATATATACATGTATATATATATATTATATTTATACATACATATATATATATATATATATATATATATATATATATATATAAATATATATATATATATATATATATATATATATGTGTGTATATATATATATATATATATATAAATATAAATTTATATATATATGTATATATACATAATATATATATATATATATATATATATATATATATATATTTACATTTATATATGTATATATATATATATATATAAAAATATACATATATATATACACTATATATAAATATATATATATATATATATATATATATATATATGTATGTATATATATAAATATACATATATATATACATATACACACTATATATATATATATATATATATATATATATATATATATATACATACATATATATATATATATATACATACATATATATACAGTATATATATATATATATATATATATGTGTGTGTGTGTGTGTGTGTGTATATACATATATATTATATATGTAAATATATATATATATATATATATATATATATATATATATAATACATATATATACATATATATATATATATATATATATATATATATATATATATATATATATATATATATATATGTATATATATAAGAAGAGAGAGAGAGAGAGAGAGAGAGAGAGAGAGAGAGAGAGAGAGAGAGAGAGAGAGAGAGAGAGAGAGAGAGAGAGAGAGAGAGAGAAATACTATAATAGAAATGAAACCTTACATCCATTCAAGTACACTCAATAAGCACCTACTTCCAATTTATCTATAACTATCTATACTATGTAAAACTTATAACTATTTATTTTCGAAAGCGATAGAAACAAATATGATAACTCCAGCTTCCCTGCAAGGACACTTCAAACGAAAGTATCTGTCAGCAATAAAAAAACTTACAAGGCGGGAGAAACATACAGAGAAATTCCTGAAACAATTTTATGAATATTTCATGTGGGTGATTCCACTTGCAACTGGATCTATTGTGATCTCAAATTGCAATTTTGATAACCCTGGCATACGTGCGTCAGAATTTTCTTCCTTCCATCGCCCTCCTGTGTTATTTACCTGGGCGCGTTTCCACGTTGTTCCACAAGATAGCATTTTCAGGCAAGCTTGCAATTTTGCTTCAAATTTTACTGTAAAAACTCTTGTTTTCAGAACATGATTGCCGCTCTTATATTGGCAATGGTCGTATGTGCTTTTATGTTTACCCTTATCATCAGAAAGTACTTTAAAGGTTTAAAGTTTTAAAGGCCGCTCATGAATGGCAGAGACAAGGGACAGTGACATGGCCCTATGAAGTAGGACAATGCCCTAGAGACTGTCCATATATGCATATGATCAGCGCCCAAGCCTTCTCTCCATCCAAACTAGGACCAAGGATGGCCAGGCAATGGCTGCTGATGACTCAGCAAATAGACCTATAGGCTCTCCTAAACCACCCATCCTTAGCTCACAAGGTTAGTGAGGTTGCGGTGACCAAAGAAACTTTCGCGTTTGAGCGGGACTCGAACCCTAAAGGGGCGTTCACCAATCAGGGACGTTACCACATCGGCCATCGCACTCTTTTTCCTTATACAAGGTAAGACCACCACCTACAAAAAAACAAAAATAAAAAAGAAACAGTTGGTCATACCATCCAGTTTTTCCCTATATCTCTCCCAAAATATGATTTCAGGTCTATACCAAGTTCATATTCCTCCATGATTGCCCGACTTCAGTTCCATATACAGTGAAAAACTCGTTACAAATAAAGTTTTTTATTCAAAGCTGTTCCCCCGACTCAAAACTCTTCGCATCTCAACTGACATTTACGCTGTTTGTGCGATTATTATTTTATAGATTCGTTTAAAAAAATTAATCTATGTTGAAAGAAAACCCCAACATATGTGTATGACCAATGTATTAATTGAATATTTGTTTAGTGTTTCTTTCGTTTCTAAAGATGCTGATGACCTTATGAATTATTATTATTATTATTATTATTATTATTATTATTATTATTATTAATATTATTATAATTATTATTATTATTATTATTATCATTATCATTATTATCATTAAAATTATTATTATTATTATTATTATTATTATTATTATTACTATTATTATTATTAATATTTTTGTTATTATTATTATTATTATTATTATTATTATGATTGAAAATAAAGCTTGGCTTCAACTTCAATTTTCATATTTTATATGAAAATTGTGCCTCAAGGAATTATCAATAACATTCTCGATACTAGTACTATTAGTTCTGCTACAAACACAATATTTATCACCTTATCAAGATGACGGGGCACACAATATTCACCATATTCCCGTATCTAGTTCCAGATCGTTTGGTAGCCACTAAACAAACATTTGCTGAAATAGAAAAACTGGGCCTTTGCCTAAAGGATTCAAGCCCATAGTCCTTGCCCTCACACATAGTCTTGAAAAAAAAATAGCTCCTACACTCTTATGGAGATTACTGGCCTCTGAACATGCTGCATAACTGGCTCACATAGAACTAATATACTGATAGTTTTTGTTAATTTATGTATGAGCTCTGACAAGCCTATATCAGCCATTAAAATTTCAAGATATCACTCATTATATATTGAAATGAGCAATACGGTGTTCATAAATATTTCTGCTGTGGTTACTATATGGACGTGTTCATCTTTATTATTGAAAACTGAGAGATTAATTCATATTATTTTGTGGATCTCCCCTTTTTTGTTTCACTCGTTTGATGTCGGCTACCCCTCAAAATTGGGGGAAGTGCCTTGGTATATGTAAGTAGGTATTTTGTGGAATCCTATGCATTATTTCATTAAACATAATCATACATTATGAATTATCGTAAAAGGAAAGGAACTGACTACACAAACAATAGAATGAAAATGGAGACTATAAACAATTAGGTCTAGAAGATCAGAGTAGTAAAATGCAAATCTTCCATGAAAACCCTTCATATAATCATTGTCTCAAAGAATCAGAGACTCAGGTGCAACCTTTGAGGAGCAGATAACTCAAGTTTCAATGTATAGTAAAAATTTCTATTTCCTATTTTCTCTAACTGGGTTGTGGTAGTCTGGTTAGTAACGTCCCTAAGTCATCAGCAGCCATTGCCTGACCCTCCTTGGTCCTAGCTTTAGCCTGAGTGATAACGTCTCTGAGTCCTCAGCAGCCATTGCCTGGCCCTCCTTGATCCTAGCTTGGATGGAGAGGGGCTTGGGCGCTGATTATATGAATATATGGTTAGTTTCTTGGTCAGTGTACTGCTTGCTATGGCAATGTCACTGTCCCTTGCCTCTGCCATTCGTGAGTAGCATTTAAACCTTTAAACTAGTATGGCTGGTCACCCTAGCTACACATCTATCTGACTCTGTGTCTACTCCAAAGTACATAACCATTCATTGACAAAAGAGGCTTCTCTTAATGCTATTTATGTTAATCTTACTTTTACAGTCATAGATAAAGGTATTAATGCTATTGGAACATTAGTAATTGTGTTCTTGGTTAATTCTGTAAGTCTAAATGGTTAACTCTTCCCGTTTTACAGGTCAAACTCTTATTGCTAAAGTGAAAATGCCATGCTATAGTGTAATATTCAAATAAATTTGACATTTGTACTGAACTTCTCCAATTTGCTAAATAGTTTTTGAACGATTTTCTTCTTCTATACTTTGTAATATAAAGATATTTGGTATCCAGTATCCACTAAATATCCATTTCTTTTATACAGTGACTTGCAAACATTGAAGAGAAAGCCAAACACAAAAATTATTATGACAATGGTTAATCATATGATCATAATATCCTAAATTGAATTATTTTACTTTCTAAGCTATAAAAACAGTCATCAGTAAAGTTCATAATCCAAAATGTAAGCTGTAAGAGGTTAGGAAAAACATATCCAAAACGCCTCCAAGTTTAAGCCCAAATATGTGAACAAAATTCCTTCAAAACGTTTTGTTTTTTCAGTATTGTCTTTTTATAACTTGGTGAATTATTTAGCCTATCACCAAAACAATAAAAAATTTTAGAATATTTATAATTTATCAAGAAATCATTAGATTTCAGTTGTCTTAATTTGTTTGCTTTTATGAATAAGAAAATGAAAGTGTAGAATCCAAGCATTAACTTTCTATTGAATTTCACTCAAGAACGTAAATGTTCTTCATGAACACTACGAATTCCAGAATGCTTA
>NC_090740.1:122134320-122136820 GCF_036898095.1 Palaemon carinicauda | reverse complement strand
AAAATGTTATGAATGGTATCAGGAGACTTTTTCATTATATTTCATTAAACATTTATATTCTGTCAATCGATTAGGATTACATATATATTTTCTAGAAAAATATTAACCATGATATTTTGCAACTGTTCATGATATTGTACTATTACATATAGTTGCGATTATGATTTTTCAAACAGGTGTTCCAACAAGATATATAACCATGAAAGACATTAAATTTCCTAGGTATTTCGAACGTAGGGCTTTTCATCCTTTCGAAAACTAAATCATCCTCTCAAAAAAAGAAGGCAATCAATATTAGGAACAGGAAAAACTATTGCAAAACCATGGAACCATAGTGGGAGTATTATTGAGTTGGCGTGGACGATTTCGTTCCTTGTTCTTTCATAAGGCGTGAAATGTTAATCAGATTATAGGCAGGTGATAACGTCCGAAAGCAGAAAACTAAATATATTTCACTCTCTCTCTCTCTCTCTCTCTCTCTCTCTCTCTCTCTCTCTCTCTCTCTCTCTCTCTCTCTCTCTCTCTCTCTTTATATATATACATATATATATATATATATATATATATATATATATATATGTATATAAATATATATATACATATATATATATATATATATATATATATATATATATATAAACATGTGTGTGTGTTTGGGTGTGTGTGATTGTGTGTGTGCATATGTGCGCGTGTATCATCATCATGATCAACTGTTGCTAGTCTACTGCAGGAGAAAGGCCTCACATTTATCTATAATTTATTATTATTATTATCATTATTACTAGCTAAGTTACAACCCTTGTTGGAAAATCAGGTTGCTATAGTAGACTCGAAGGTTCTATCAGTGAAAAATAGCCGAGCAAGGAAAGGACATTTGGTTATAGATAAACTACTTCAGAAGTAATGAATAATTATCATACAGATTTTTGCGATCAACAGCAACGTTAAAATGTATTTATTTTACATAAACTATATAGAGAAACTTATGCTAGCCTGCTCAACATAACATCTCCTGTAATTTTGAATTTCTGAAGTTCATTAATTACTGAAATCCTTAAGCTATTGATTATCAAGACCTTTTTTTTTCATTTAGAAGATTAGTTCTTCTAAAACATGTAATCAATGTGAAACTTTTACACTGCACATGAAAATGCGCATGGACGCTAATCATATAATAATTTATTTTCACAAGAATATGAGGTGAAGTAAATTTAATTTCATCATCCTCATATTCAAAGATTAAATCAAGAGTAAATTCTGCTTAAAATCTACTTTGAGTAATTATCATATGTAGGGAATCATTAATCTTTGAGCTCTATACAGCATTTAGATTAACTCCCTTACACTTTCCAAATTGTTTATTCAAGTAATTGGTTTAGGGAAAGTTGATTATTCAATGTTATCTGGGGGATTCACAAACCATATTATAAAACTATTTCTGTTGCCTTATTAATGACCCTTCTGGAAGAGAGGTGATGAGTGAAGTAAATGTGTTACATATTTAATTAATGCTGCCAACTGATTAAATTTTTTCATATCGTTAAAAATTCATTCCACACTGTTGAACCTAATATTTTATTTTATTAACATGGGTTAACAGAATGTTAAATATGACTCTGTATAAAGCTCTTTTTGGGATAGATGCATCTAGAGAATATATATATATATATATATATATATATATATATATATATATATATATGTATATATATATTTATATATATATACATATATATATATATATATATATATATATATATATATATATATTTATATAAATATTCACATATATATATATATAAATATATATATACATATATATATATATATATATATATATATATATACATATATATATATATATTTATATATATATATATATATATATATATATTTATATATATATATATATAAGTATATATATATATTTTTCTTTTTTTTAACGAGGAATATATATAGTACACACATGCCCCAGAGAGATGTAGTCAATATGGCATTAAGATTTAAATATATACATAGTGGAAATATAGATTATGAAATGTATAAACTTTTCCCGGAAAGACAGTGCACGATCATTATTCAATTTGATTGATTGGTGGCTATGAACGATCTAAGCCTGGTTATAAATCTTCTGGTTAACTAAAGAAGGGCTTATGTGAGTCAAGGATATCACAGTCATATGAGAAATAAAATAAGAAATATATTATTGGATCAGATTACAGTTATATAGTTTGGCACACTATTCTATCTTATTTCTCTTCCTCTTGTTTTGTTGAAGTTGTTTTATAGTTTATGTACTAAGTATTTATTCAAATGTTGTTACTGTTCTTAAAATAATTTATTTATTCCTTGTGTCCTCTCCTCACTGGGCTATTTTCCCTGTTGGAGCCCCTGGGTTTATAGCATACTGCTTTTCCAACTAGAGTTGTAGCTTAGCAGGTAATAATAATAATAATAATAATAATACTAATAATAATAATAATAATAATAATAATATCGT
>NC_090740.1:122124320-122129320 GCF_036898095.1 Palaemon carinicauda | reverse complement strand
TATAAATCAATAGGTTGAATAGTAGCTAAAGTACTTTTGCAGTTAAGCTAATCATCAACTATTCTTTGTATTACGTGATACTGTAAAGTATAAATCAGAATATTTCTTCCCCAACTTCGAAATTATCCATGAAGAACTATTGTTCTCCTTTGCTTTTTCTGAAGTTCTGATATAAAAGTAAATAAATATTATTGACCTAAATTTCCATAGTCTTTCATCACAACAAGCTACTTTTCCACCTTTAAATCAGTAATATTCAAAAACATATATTTAAAACTAACTAGACATCTGCGATGTTTATCATCCCTTTTTTTATATAATCTTTATTACTCCAGAAGTATGCCTTGAGTATCTTATCAGCCTCTGTCTCTGCTATTTTCAAAATTCCATATGAAGCTTATTCATGTAACTGGTGTAATCACGTATGCATTTTTTCATATATTTTCAGCTTAACCTTTTGTAAAAGTCAGAGATATTTTTTTTATACAAGTCTTTCAAAATATGCTATGGCTACTACCTTCAATTATAAACCGTAAGTCAACCGCTATTTCAGGAATTTAAAGTTTGACTTTCTATCTTTTTTTTCTCATAAAATATCTCACATACAAAGCTTATTTGCTATCTATTACTTTCCAAGATATTCTTGTCTTTGGCACACCAAAAAAAACGGATTTTGAACGAAGCGAAAAATCTATTTTTGGGTGATATGGCCATGTCGTCCTGATGGAAGTAGCTTCCTAAGGGATATATGTACTACAATGATATTCCCAGAGAATTTTACCTTTAGGTATCCAGAATTCTAAATCCTGGCGCGAATATCCTTAAATTTTCTCTCAAGGATATCGCATAATATCAGAGGACGTATTCTTGACACGCAACATAGCATATATATATAAAAAATTCAGTTAATAAATACTCAAAAACTTCATAGGCTTTAAAAGTACATCACAAGATACTATTTGAGTTGATACCTCTACTGTATATACTTTCAAATCACGGAAACTATAACCTACTTAAGGGAAAAAAATCTCTAGATATTTCTATACTATTCCAACTGCCAACCATATTAGCAAAAATAACTGCCATGTAGGCCTGGGTCTTCCAACTCTTCTAGCACCTTGTGGAGGCCTTTTATAACTTTGGTGAACTAATCTCTTGGGGAGTGCGAAGAGCATACCTAAATCATCTCCATCTACCCTTCACCATGATCTCATCCATGTATGGCACTCGACTAATCTCTCTTATAGTTTCTTGGCTTTCCATTCAACTCCCAATATCCTTCTCAGGGCTTTATTCTCAAATCTACAAAATATGTTAGATAAAATTTCATTGTCATACCACGACTCGTGTCCATACAGTAACATCGATCTCACTAAACTGATATATAGCCTGATTTTTATATGTAATTTCAGGTGATTTGTTTTCTAAATTTTACTCAACCTAACCATGGTCTGATTTTTTTTTAATCTTTCATGAAATTCAAATTCAAAAGACCAGGTGTTATAGATCATAATTCCTAAATATCTAAATGATTCCATCTCAATCCTTTCTCCTTCCAAAAGATATTTCATCTTCCATTGCATATTCCGGTCTTGTCATCTCTGTCTTTCTTCTAATTATCTTGAGCCCAACCTCATGTAATATTTAATGCATTGTGGTAAGCAAGCTTTGCAAATTCTGTGGTGTTCTGCTAATAGGGACAGCGTCATCAGCATACTCTAGATCAGGTAATTTCCTATTACCAGTCCAGTCCAATCCTTCGCTACCATCTTAAACTGTTCTATGGATTACAAAATCCATGAGGATAAACAACACTGTTCACTGGAAATCCATTTGAGGTAGCTTTCAGAAGTCTTTCTAAAAGCTTTCAAGATCAAATCTTTTAGATTTTCATATTCAATTACTGTATATGTTTCTCATATAGGGTTGAATCTGCATATTTCTTATAACTAGAATTAAAATCATGCATACCATTCTTCTTTTGGCTATTCACACAGATTAGTTACATTCTCAAAAGGCCCACGATGTTAATTCATTATCTTTTCGTTACAAGGTTTCCTTTTTTGAGCTTACAAAAGACTTTGATTCAACTGTTACGTGGTGGTGGAATTAGAATCTTATTCTTAAACTTGAAGCTTTCGTTCCTCAAGAGTTAGTATTCTCTAACTTTTCTAACTTATTCTTGAAATCTTTTTACTTCGTAGGAGTAAAGGAGCGTTTTCCGGGTGTAAGGGCTAAAGTCTGAAAAGGCTTTGATGGTGGGTGTTCTGATGGGTAGATTTCAAGTCTAAAAACAGATTCCTAAATTCAACAGGCATATGTGCAGGGGATTTGAAATGAACTTGAAAATCTCTTCATAGCTCGATTGGTAAAGTCATCCATGCTGGCATTTTGTCGGCAGAGGCCATAGGTTCAAATCCTTACCCAGCCAGAAGAATTTATCATAAAGGAATTTCCAGGGGATATACATTCCCAAGGGCAGAATTTGATATTAAAGGCCATTGTGGTTGATATTTACATTGATTAAAATCATGAGTATTAGTTATACATATTGAATATATATATATATATATATATATATATATATACATATATATATATATATATATATATATATATATATATATATATATATATATATATATATATATATATATATACATATGTGTGTATAAGTTTTTCTAATAAGTTACTAGTACCATTTAATATCGAATTTGCTCTGCCTTGGGAACTTAAAAGCTTGGGGAAATTTCTTTAATGATAAATATTTCTAACCGCCCAAGAGCTCAAACCTATAACCGATAGAAATGAAGAGAAACATCTGACTGTTCAGATCAGCCTAACCTTTATTCTGATCTCTATCGATCATAGGGTATTTGTAACCTATTTGAAAAACGTTTTATATACTTTGAAAAAAAATCTCGAACAACCTTTCATGTAATCCAACAACCTATCATCTATTAATCTTTCCATCGAATAAAAAATTTTAAAAAGGAAAACTTTGATGTGATTTATTGGCAATGATTTAAACCGATTTTGATATTGTTACAGAAGAAACCCTTCCTTTGAAATAAAATTTGTATAGAGCAAAACTTTATTTATATTAATCCCGGAGACATTATAATAATATGTCTCTCCAAACTATCATAAACTCCATGTTCAGCACCAAATTCCTTAAAAACATAGCGATCAATATTTACAGTAATAAAAATAAATGCTGGCAAAAAACTGTCATTTATCTATATTTAATAGCTTAACAGCCACACTTCATTTATATATATATATATATATATATATATATATATATATATATATATATATATATATATATATATATATATATATATATATGTGTGTGTATATAAGAATATTGGCTCTTCCTGTTATAGGTATGGGGTATACCTATAACAAGAAGAGCCAATATTCTTATATACATATATATATATATATATATATATATATATATATATATATATATATATATATATAGGTGAAGTGTGGCTGTTATCTCATCTAATTCATTTGCAGAGATCATCAGCATCCTTGTCTTGTAGGTGGCCTATTTTCTCCTGCTCTCAATCCCTCAACGATCATTCAAAATGAGTTTTATTTTATATAATCTCTTTTAGCCTATCATTGCCGTACGAAGACCGTGGTCGTTACTGGCAAGGGAGAACATTAATGAATATATATATGTATATATATATGTATGTATATATATATATATATGTATATATATACTTTAACCTATATTCGTTCAATCAAATTGAACCAAGAAACAGGTTCACTGACATGCATACATTTACTAAGGAAATGATGATAAGGGTTATTTTAAAACATATTTATACTCTGAAACACCCTTATTAACAAACACGAATGCGCAGGTGGATGACGCAACACAGACGCGTTGGCGAAGACACAGAAATGTGACTGTTTTCTTTTTCTCTATTCGACTTGCCCATGCTAATTACGCTGATTATAAGAACATCAAATTACACTGTGGTCATGCCCCTTTTGCATCTAACTATTATTCCTTAAATTTTTTGAATCTGTAATGAATTATGATATTTTCCATTCAAGGAGATTATATTTGGCAGCTCAGCCCCAAACTCGTCCCACCAACCTAAACTATGCTGATGATTGTTATTCTGATCAATTGTACAGGAACAAGACTTAATATCCATGTGTTCTGATGAAGAAAGGAAATGCTAAACACTTTTATATGTAAACTCCGGTTGCTTCCGATAGCATATGAAAAATTCATACCATATTATGATAAAAATGTTCATTCCTAATAAGGAAACGATCGTTGGACAATTTACCAACTACCAATTCTCTAGCCTCTACCTTCCTACCACACGTTTTTGACACACGTGTTCGACCAATAATTGACTATATTAGTTGGGACAAGGTACCTCTGATGCCATCTATTGGCGTTAAAGTAAAACTCGTTACGATATATGTGAGTCCACGTTATTATGCCTTTCGAAATGAAACTATATTGATATTCGACGTAGATTTTACTAACATCACATGCTATACCATTAAACATAGTAATTATCTTTTGGTTTCATAAATAGATAATTAAAAATTAGGTCAAATAACTGTGGGATTACTTGATTATCTTACCGATTTCAGTACATGTGGCAACTATCTGGCAACCCCCCACCCCCCCGACCCCCAAATGTAATTGAACTAATGATTGTTTGCTGAGGAAATATTTCTGTGACATTTAATGTGAAATTTGTAATTTCCAAGGAATCAATTTGTGGCTCAACAACAAGGAACTTCAAGTGCGTCTATTTTATAGCAATTTCGTGCTGAAATAGCAACAGAAATGAAATACTGAAAATGATGATGAGTGGATGATGGGGGTAATTAGCAATTGTTACTCTACTGTTCAGGCCATCTATTGGTACTGAAAATAAATAATTTGTAGAGCTCTTTAATCCTTGCATTCTAGAACCTTCAATGACGTCATTTTGCTTTGATATAGCCAA
>NC_090740.1:122114320-122116820 GCF_036898095.1 Palaemon carinicauda | reverse complement strand
ATCAGGTACATATAACCAAAATATTGAGAAAATGTGGCGAGCTGTTAAGAGTTACCTCATATGAATTTACTGACCAGGATACCCATATAGACAATTCGAAATTAGTGTGAATCACGCAATAGGAGGGAGAAAGTTTTGTTATGCTGCACCGAGACTCTTCAACGACCTTCCACTTGATGTCAAGAATAGCAAAAATGTGGCAGCTTTCAAGAAAAGCCTGAAGACTTATCTCTTTGGAAAGTGTTATAATAGTGACCTGAAAACTATTGAGCCTGAATACAAATGCTAGCGAATAACTGAAAAGATACAGAGCAAAATATTAACTGGAAAGAAATTATTTTCACACACCAAGGCCCGCCTGAACAGACTCTCAGTGTCTGATGGAGGGCGAGAAATAAACCCTTAAAAGTAAAAGTAAAAGTAAAAGAAAGAGATCCATCCTCAACACAGCTGAATCCACAACTTTGGGGAAATAGACTCCCGGTTGAATTCCCCGCAGATATTATTTACTATTATTACTAGCTAAATTAAAACCCTAGATGGGAAGGCAGGGTGTTATAACCCCAAGGGGTCCAACGGGGAAAAAAAGATGAACAGTAACAATTAAAATAAAATATTTTAAAACAATTAACAACATTGAATTACATCTGTCATACATAAACTATATAAATGAAAAAAAAAAAAAAAAAAGCAGGAGGAAGAGAATCACGAATATGTACTCTCAAGCAAGGGAACTCCTAACCCAAGACAGTGGAAGACCATTGCACAGAGGAAACAGCCTTTGATCTTTAATAACGAATAATGTATAGTTGTGAATCTGGTCGTGGATATATGAATGTTCGATTATCATACCAAGATCTAAATTGCCTTCTCCATCGTGAGGGTCAATACTACACAGTATTCTAGGAATTTTATTCAGCTGTGATCAAGTTGTGGAATGATCTTCCTAATCGGGTAGTTGAATCGGTAGAAATTCAAAAGTTCAAACTTACAGCAAATGTTTTTATGTTAAACAGGCAGACATAAGTGTTTTTATAGTTTATATGTAATAAAAAGCATACGATATCTGTGATATCGATAAGTTAGTCAGTTCATATCTATACTTCACCAGAATTGGTCATCTGACCAACCCAGCTTCCTCCAGTGATGGAGATGTTTAACTCTGTTGTTTTTATAGAATAAATACTTTAAAGCTAATAAGATGTATTCTGTTATCGAGTTACACACATCTGAAACAACACATACTCAATGTGTGCTTATAGCAGTAGCACACCAATAAATGGTGGCAGCGGTGGGATGAAGCTTACCGAAAGGGACCACCTGTCACCGACTTATAAGGAAATCCTTCACCCCATACTACTAGCAGGTCTGGCGTTCATAGTGGTGATATTTATCGCCGTGAACATCCTTGTTTGGCGTAGGTTACGGCACAGCATGCAGCTACAAAGAAACGTTTCGCCTAGGCCCGACAATACTCCATACTGGATTCAGTTTAAAGCCGTTTGAGTGGCCACCTCATTCGCTAAAGGAGTAAATTGTCGGGAAGTGTTTGTAAGAAAAGCTGTTAGTACGCTAGTAATATGTAATTGAAGAAATTTTCTACATTTGCATTGTTAAAAATACATTTAAAACAACATTTAAAAAAAAAAAAAGATATAAATAATTTTTTCTCTCGGCATCTAATAAAAATATATAAGCCGGAATGTTAAAAAGAAAAGAGAAAAAAAAATATATAACAGAATCTATGGGCATCTAATAAAATATATCAGCCCTATATATAAATATATATATATATATATATGTACGAAACCGTGGTACGTGTACGTACCAGGAATTCGTGTTTGTGCACTAAAAAATTGAGTATTATGTTAATATGTTTCTGACAAAGGTAACAATTATTCTTTAACAAGTTACCGAATCATATGTAAGTCAGTAGTTTTTTTTTGGTACCATATAATCATTTGCTAGCAATGTACCATATATATGATCTTTATTTTATCATGCATTTTTCTTTTTGCTTTGGTAATATATTTTTCATATGCATTATTGTTATTATTTTTTAATGTGCCTATTTGGACATTCGTCCTCGGTTGATTATGGCTAAAGTTAAACAAAGAATAATACATATGTCCAGTCACACCTAGTAACCATGTTTTGGCTTGTTGTTAAATTTTTGTGAAAAAATTGAGATAGCTGGCCGAGCTTATGTAATAATTAGAATAGTTAATATTACATGTTTAAATCACATGACGTAATATGTCATGTTGGAGGAAGGTGCTAGCCGTGGGACTTGCTGAAGTCATTCAAATCATAAACAGGACGTACAATGCAACCTCGACAATGTGACATTTTTCTTAGCTGTCAACACATTGTCTCAGCGTGTGAAAGTTTGTGACGTCACCGGATGCAGGTGTCTTCCGAGTTTATGACGAAACTTATATAAACTAAGCATACGATATCTGTGATATCGATAAATTAGTCAGTTCATATCTATACTTCA
>NC_090740.1:122081820-122096820 GCF_036898095.1 Palaemon carinicauda | reverse complement strand
GGGACTCAGCCGAGTTCAGCTGGTACTGCTAGGGTGCCACAGCCCAACCTCCCACATTTCCACCACAGATGAAGCTTCATACTGCTGAGTCCCCTACTGCTGCTACCTCCGCGGTCATCTAAGGCACCGGAGGAAGCAGCAGGGCCTACCGGAACTGCGTCACAATCGCTCGCCATTCATTCCTATTTCTAGCACGCTCTCTTGCCTCTCTCACATCTATCCTCCTATCACCCAGAGCTTTCTTCACACCATCCATCCACCCAAACCTTGGCCTTCCTCTTGTACTTCTCCCATCAACTCTTGCATTCATCACCTTCTTTAGCAGACAGCCATTTTCCATTCTCTCAACATGGCCAAACCACCTCAACACATTCATATCCACTCTAGCCGCTAACTCATTTCTTACACCCGTTCTCACCCTCACCACTTCGTTCCTAACCCTATCTACTCGAGATACACCAGCCATACTCCTCAGACACTTCATCTCAAACACATTCAATTTCTGTCTCTCCATCACTTTCATTCCCCACAACTCCGATCCATACATCACAGTTGGTACAATCACTTTCTCATATAGAACTCTCTTTACATTCATGCCCAATCCTCTATTTTATATATATATATATATATATATATATATATATATGTATATGTATATATATATGTATATGTATATATATATATATATATGTATATATACTATATATATATATATATATATATATACATATACATATATATATACATATATATATATATATATATATATATATATATATATATATATTTATATATATATATGTATATATATACACATTAATGCATACTCATATACACACATTATATATATGCATATATATATATATATATATATATATAATTTATATTTATATATACATATATATTATATATATATATCTATATATCTATATCTATCTATCTATCTATCTATCTATATATATATATATATATATATATATATATATATATATATGAGTGTGTGTGTGTGAGTTTGTATGTGATTGTGTGTTTTGAACATTTACAGTACGGTAATTCTAATTCCTCTCTCTTGGATTTTACCTTCATATCCAATGATTTCTTTATTAGAAGAATTCTAATTTGTAAACACAATCAAACCAACATTATGGAATCTTCTGAAAGGAAGAATCATTAACTCGATGAGAAGAATTTTTGGAACAGGGCGTCAACAGATGATTTATTTATAGTATGAAAATGTAAATGTTATCAAGAAAAGACGTAGGAAGGGGGGGGGGCGCCTATGGTTTGAAAAGGCTCTGACGGTGGGGGGGGGGGGCTGAAGTAAGAATAGGGTGTTTCTGGTAGGGTGGGGGTGGCGTTTGATGGGCCTATTTCAAATCTAACAATAGATTCCAGAATTGGATAGGAATATGTACAGTACAGTAGACTTGAAGTGACTTTATATCTTTCTCGATAGCCCGAATGGTAAAGTCGTCCTTGCAGGCATTTTTTCTATTAAGGGCATAGGTCCGAATTCTTGCCCAGCTAGAAGGTGGAATTCGATACTGATATGCCATTGTGGTTGATATTTGCATTGACTAAAATAACGAGTGTAAGTGATACATAATCGATATATATATATACAGTATATATATATATATATATATATATATATATATATATATATATATATATATATTTATATATATATTAATATATATATATATATATATATATATATATATATATATATATATATAATCTATATACATCTATCTATCTATCTATCTATCTATCTATCTATATATATATATATATATGTGTATATATATGTATATATATATATATATATATATATATATATATATATATATATATATATATATATATATATATATTTCTATATGTATATATACACACACACACACACACACATATATATATATATATATATATATATATATATATGTATATATACATATATATATATATATATATATATATATATATATACAGTATGTATATATATATATACACACATATATATATAAATATATATATATATATATATATATACAGTATATATATATATATATATATATATATATATATATATATATAAATATATATATATATATATATATATATATATATATATATATATACACAGTATATATATATATATATATATATATATATATATGCATAGCATATATATATATATATATATATATATACATAGTATATATATATATATATATATATATATATATATATATATATACATATATATATACAATATATATATAAATTTATATATGTATATATATATATATATATATATATATATACATAAAATTTAAACTTTTCAAACAGCTTACAAATACTCCTTAATATCGAATTCACTCTGCCTTGGTGAGGATAGCATTTGACTGTTTTGACCAGCCTAGGATTTATTCCTATTTTTATCAATCATGTGATATTTTTTAAGTTATTTGAAAAAAAAAATAATTATTTAAAAAAAAATTGTGATTAACCTTTCTTGACATCCATAAACCTATCATCTATGTTAAATTTTTCATCGAATCAAAAATAAAAAAAAATAAAAACCTTTCTTGTGATTTATTGGCAATGATTTAAATTGAGTCTGATGTCGTTACAGAAGAAACCTTTCTGTTGATATTTTGTTTTTTATATATTCTCATTAATCCTGAAGACATAATCACGTATGCTTACATTTCCGTGTCTCCAAACTATCATCCTTAACTCTATGTCCAGCACCAAATTCCTTATAAACATCATAATTAATATTCTTACTAATAAAAATGAATATTGACAAAAAATTACCATATATCATTAATAGCTTAATGCAACATCCACACTTCCCCCCATATAAATGAACATTGGCTTTTGTTGTTATAGGAATACCCCGTCTCTTCTGCTTCATTTGCAGAGATCATCAGCATCCATGTCTTGTAGGTGGCCTATTTTCTCCTACTCTCTTGCTCTCAACAATCTTTCGGAGTCATGTTTCCCTTTTTTTTTTTTATAATCACGATTGGTCTATCACTGATTTAGGAAGACCGTAGCTGTTAACGATGAAGATAAGCATTAATGCTAAATATATATATATATATATATATATATATATATATATATATATATATATATATATATATATATATACTGTATATATATATATATATATATATATATATATATATATATATATATATATACAGTATATATATATATATATATATATATATATATATACAGTATATATATATATATACATATGTATATATACATGTATATATATATATATATATATATATATATATATATATATATATATATATATATACAGTATATATATATATACATATGTATATATACATGTATATATATATATATATATATATATATATATATATATATATATATATATGTGTGTGTGTGTGTGTGTGTGTTGAGTGTGTGAGTGTATGTGTGTGTATACCTAATGGATTATTCTAACGTATAAAGAACCCGAACGTTGCTGGAGCGTTCATTGAACGGTAGGGAGGTGGACCAAACCTTCGAAAATTTAATTTAACGTTTTTACGTTCGGTCTCTATTAGGCTGCTGAACGTAGCAAATCCTCGCATATTTCCTGAGGTTTCTTACACCTCTATTATGGAAGTTTCTAATTTATGCAATAAGGGTATTGGTATACAGGATGTCGAAAAGTTTCAGTCGCTTTTTTTTTAAACTGTTAAAAAAACCCGTAATTTTAATTAAGATACAGCGACCGTAATTCTTACCCTACTTTGTTATTATCTTTTACAGGTTGGTGACTGTAATATCATTCCGCTACGCTTTTCGACATCCTGTATACCAATACCCTTATTGCATAAATTAACAACTTCCATAATAGAGGTGTAAGAAAACTCAGGAAATATGCGAGGATTTGCTACGTTCAGCAGCCTAATAGAGACCGAACGTAAAAACATTAAATTAAATTTTCGAGGGTTTGGTCCACCTACCTACCGTTCAAGGAACGCTCCAGCAACGTTCGGGCGGTGTGACCGGGCCTTTACTGTCAAGCATACTCTTACTACGGAAATGATGATAGAGTTTATTTTACAACCGATTTTCACTCTGGAACGCCCTTATTTACAAACAGACATTCGCACGTGGATGACGCAACATAGGCAGGCGTTGGCGAAGACACAGCCATGTGACTATTTTCTTTTAAATTATCTGGTTTTCTATGTTGACTACGCTGATTATAAGAACATTAAATTACAGCACAGTCATGCACCCTAACCCATATAGCTATTATTCATTAAACGATTTGAATCTGTAATGCATAATGATATTCACCATTCAATAAAGTTTCATTTGGCAGCGCTGTACTTGACTCGTCTCACTAACCTTAACTATGGTGATGATTGTTACCTTGGTCACTTGTACAGGGATATGGCTTGTAATCCATGTGTTCTGACGAATAATGGAAATACTAAACACTTTTATAAGTAACCTCAGGTTGCTTCCGATAGCATATGGAAAATTCACACCATTTTGTGATGAAAATATCCATTCCTAATAAGTAAACGATCGTTGGACAATTTACCAACTGCCAATTCTGTAGGCGCTACCTTCCAACGCACGTTTTGGAAACACGTGTCTGTCAAATAATACACTATATTAAGTTAGGACAAGGTACCTCTGATGCCATCTATTGGCAGTAAAGGAAAACTCGTTATGATGTAAGGGGGGTGGGGGAGAGCTAGAGGAGTCTACATTATTATGCCTTTCAGAATGTAACAATATTCCAATTGTACGTAGTTTTTACTAGCAATACATGTCCTACCATAAAACATATTAACTATATTTGTTTCATATAAAGTTAATTGGAAATTATATCAAATAACTGTGTAATTACTTGATTGTTTTACCGATTTCAGTACATTTGGCATATCTGGCGATTCCCCCCACTGCCCCTCAAATTTAATTGAACTAACGATTGTTCGCTGAGGAAATATTTCTTGGACATTTATCTTGGAAGTGTTAATTTCCTAATAATCCAGTTGTGGCCCAACAGCAAGGATTATCAAGTTCACAGGCGTCAGTTTTATAGTAATTACGTGATCAAATAGCAAAGGAAATGAAGTAATGAAAATTATAAATCGTGGGGAATGGGGATAACTAGCAATTTGGTACTGAACCGCCAATACCATCTATTGGCCATGAAAATAAACAATGTATAGAACTCTTTAATCCTTGCATTCTGGAACCTTCCATGACGTCATTTTGGTTTAAAATAGCCAAAAATAGCCTGCTTAATCGGAGCTGTATATAATTTATATCTGCCACACATATTTTTACATACGTATCAATCCATCACCCTTTCCTAATTGGATAGAATCATTCACATGAATGGAAAAAAAAGAGGTGTGCTGCCATCTCTTGACAAAAAGTAGAAACTCTCTAATTTTATTCAATTTTGGAGAAGTGTGTGATTACTAAAATAAATTTTCATTGAGTTTTATTTCAATTAATGCACCAACAATTCATAATTCCAGTAATACAATTTTTTTCTGATTTACGTTTTGATATGCATCACCAAAATATACAAAGTAGATTCTAATACTCTAAAGGTAAACCGATGGAACTCAACCATATAATTAAAAACACCAAATTTGACCAAAAATATATTCATGTCCGCAGCAAATACGTTATTACCTAATCATAAGCCCAATCATATATACTGATTCTTTAAAAAATGTGCCTTTACACGTACCAGAGGCGTAAGAGATTTTTTTTTTTTTCCGGATGTGGGGCTAAAGCTTTTACGAGGAAACACTTTAATGCGATTTCCCGGCATCTGGCAGTAAATTGTTGCCACAACAGCACCCTATTTTTTTGAACGATTATTATGTGACTAATTGCAATTTACATACATTAACTATGACGAAATACCGGTAAGCATACTAGATGAATTTACGAAAAACATGTCAACGATGTAGGGTTATGATTGAGTGAAATTAGAAAAACTGGGAAATCCTTTATAGAGTTAAAAGAAAGTCATATATTCTGCTTAAGATGACATGAAAGGAACAGAGGAAATTGCGTGAGTTCTTTGTTAATAAAAAATGTGCAGGTAACAAAAGAATGCTATTGATAGAAGTGCAGGATTGATAATCAAAGTAAATAAAAAGTATAAAAGGAAGATCATTCAAATGTATACACCAACAACAGAGGAAGAAATAGATTTTTTAAGGACTGTCTGGAGGAATCTTGCCAAATAAATTAAACTATATTGATTGGTTTTGGGTTATTCTTATGACAAAGTAGGTAAAAATAAGTAATTAGAATCAGCTGTAGGCAAATTTGGAGTAGCCAAGAGACATGCTTGTAGAATTTGCTGGAAAAAAAAATCTAAAAATCATGAACACTTATTTTATGAAAAAAATAACATATAATATGGACATAGAAAAACCATACAATATCTAGAAAAAAAAAATTCATTATCTGCAAAAACGTTAATCTAGTTGAAGATATCACAGTATTAAACAAGGTTAAGTCAAGTGATTATAGAATTGTGAGAAGTGAAATTTGTTTAGATCTAAGAAAAAAAAGAAAAAACACTAATATAAAGAAAGAAAATAAACACTTCTGTAATAAGAACAAATACAGAATTTAGTTTAGCAATACAAAATAGGCATGATGAGATTGAAGCAAATGAAGACGAAATGCATGATGATTTAACAAAATTTATACTGGAATCAGCACAAGAAGTTCGTTGTTGCTTCTTTATCTTCGAGGACATAAAACAAACAGTGTGAAGAATTCCTTCCTTGTCTTCTTGTAATAAGACATCGCCAATCCCATTACCCGACGCATCCGTTTGAATAAGGAATGTCCTGTTGAAATCCGGTTTCGAAGTTAATATGGCCTTCCCTTGATTTTTCCTTTTTTCTGGTATTTCGATAACGTCGGTCAGGTCAGTGCTCTTCTCCAAAATCCGGAATAGACAGGTGGAAAGGTTTCTAAAAAGATAAAGGAAAACTATCTGAAACCCACCAAAAATCTACACTTGAAGAAAAAAATCCGTTATTTTAATTGGAAATTTTCCATGAAAATATACTGTTCCCAACCGTAATTCAGTAAAATACAGGCGACCGACCTTTTACCCTACTTAGTTAATATCTTTTACGGGTAGGTGATCGTAATACCACTCCTTGTCAATATATCTGTTGTTTAAACGGTAAATGCCTGGCAACATTTATTCCAAGATTTTTACCGTTTTTACGACAAATTTTTAACAGTGTAAAAGGAAGTATTGGAAATAGGAGTAAAATCCAAGAGAGATTAAATAGAATTAGTAGAACAACCCAAAACAACAAACAAGCTAACAGCACATGGCATTCGTAAACACAATCAAACCAAAACTGAGAAAAACTAAATAAAGGAAAAAACATAAAGTTAATTAAAAGAAGATTTGGAACAGAGTGCCAACAGATATTTTCTTTAACGGATAAAAATAGATCTGTCAACAAAGGAGATGGAATGATAAAATTGTGGAGAATTTCTATACAATGTTATACAATATAAGAAATAACTTTCCAATAGAAATAATGAAACATCTGAGCCGGTACCCAAAGTAACAGTATAAGTAAATATTGCTTTAAAAGGCGCATGAAAAAAGACAAAACAGAAGATGGCCTAACAAATGATTTAATGATAGATGAAGGATATTTCATAGTACTAAGTCTTCTTGATCTTCTAAAGAAAATGTTACTGTTCTTAAAAGGTTTTATTTTAATTTTTTATTCATTTTCATACAAATTATTTATTTCCTTTCCTCGCTGGGCTATTTTTTCCTTGTTGAAGCCCTTGTGCTTATAGCATCCTGCTTTTCCAACTAGGGTTGGAGCTTGGCTAATAAAAATAATAATAATAATAATAATAATAATAATAATAATAATAATAATAATAATATTTATCTATATTATATATATATGTATATATACATATACACATATATATATATATATATATATATATATATATATATATATATATATATATATATATATATATATATACATATATGTGTGTGTGTGTGTGTGTGTTTGTGTTTGTGTGTGTTTTAGTAATGTGTGTAAGTTGAAGTTGCGTTTGTAAATCTAATTTTTTATTTTTTATTTGCGTGGTTGTTTACTTTCGGTTCACGAACTTCTATCAAAGGAAACCGTCATAACAATAATAAAACAAAAAAATTACTCTTTGGGGAAAACATTTCTAGTCCTCAGACCTTTCCCCGTCCTTGGAGCCTTCGGGATAAAGAGAAATGATGAAGATCCCCAACTTACTTTCTTTATGAAGACACACGATAGCAATGCCGTGTTGCGGAAGCCTCATACAAACGAAGAAGTAAGAACTTTAAGAACTTTAGAATTAAATATTTTTTACCTTTAGATAATAATTTGTGAGTCGTTTTTTTTTAGACCTGTTTAGTATTTTCTTTGAGATTTTCTGCAAAAAAGTAGGGTTCGCTATGAGACCTCAGCGATTTCAAAGGAAGCAGGCGAAGGAAGAGAAGACGACGGAATGGTGAATTAAGTAAATTTGGAAAGTATGCACTGGCATAGAGAGACCATAAATAGACCGCAAGTAAAAGAAACGTGTATGAGGCCTTTATCCTGCAGTGGACTAATGACTGTTGTTGAATAACACATTGGTTGATGGAACTATTTTCCTAACTGCATGGCACAAAAATTTGTCTTCTGTAATTTGGAATGGGGTTTTAAAAGTCTCCAAGTTCCTACGCATAATATATATCTATATAAAGCATTAGGATTTGATAAACTTGAACACCTGTAAAGCAATATTCCTATTATTCACTTCCACTTGCATTTTGATTATTTATACATATCTATGATAAAGCAAGCGACCTGTTTATAATAACTCTGAGGGAAAACTTGCAGGCAAGATTATATATAATGTTTATAGCATCACCAAGGCCAAGATTACAACTATAAATTGAAAAGCTTCTTGAGCTAGTATATCTTAAAATTACCGTGCTGGGCGGTATATCTTAGCAATCCACGTTTGCTAACGGTTATATAAGCGGATGAGCAACATGGTGTAGTATACGAGATCTTTGGGTGTGGAGGAAATGCCCCCCTAAATCTCGAAGAAGTCACTGGCAGCAGGGTGACGGATTGGGTTTAAGGCTTCTACTCTAGATGCCTGGCGTTGATCTTACTAGAATTAGTGTATGGACCGGCAGGGGTTACTTGCTTTAGTTAGATAGGCCCTGCGTATCACAAGGAACTGGCTATCCTTTGATGAATTTAGCCAATGAATCCCCCATGAATTTAGTCAGTCTAGGAGTCGACTGACGAAATGTAACTGGGGTCCTTTGCATCTGTGGACGTGGTAGGAGGCGATGATGATGAAGATATCCTAATAAGAAGAAAATATATATATTTTTACCTGCTATCCTATGAAGCGTAGACAATATAATTTTCTACAATGAAGTCTTCCTAGCTCTTGCTTTAGAGTTTTACTTGATTTAACTGGGTATTCAGAAATGTCCTTTCTAAATAAAATAATCCAATCCTGTAAATATTGTCTATACTCTCATTCTGGTCAGCTTCAGTCCAGCTGTGTCATTCTGTAGCTAAGCTTTACATAAAACCATTTCTCTCAGTAATATCAGTATTCATACTGTCAGATTCCCTAGGTTGGATAAATTACAGGATCTGCTTTGTTGAATATATCGATGCAAAATTACTTTGTACTGTTCTTTGATGTAGTCCCAGGAGAGGATATTTCTGTACCCACTATTATGAAATTCATAAACCCATCAGACCGGAATATTTGAAATGTAAATCCCCTTTGAATATCCATGAATAAAACTTCAGATTATTTGGAAGAGAAAGATGAGTTATACAGTTACTATTAATGCATCATAGTTATTGAATATTGTTTAATTCAATAATTCCTTCAATGGGGAAACGGCCATAAAATGATGAGAAGTAGAGTATGTATAAGGCTATGGAAAGAAAGATAAAAAAGATATTTGATGATAGAAAATAAACACTACTATAATAGAAGAAAAATCTGATGAGTTTAGTTTAGCAATACAAAATGGGTACTCCCAGCTACATGATGAAATGGAAGTAAGTAAAGAAGAAATGAACAGTAATTTGAAAAAAATTGTATTAGAATTAGTACAAGAGATCGGTGAAAAAGTTCCTAAACAAAATTAAGGGAAAATATATATATAAAAAAAGACCTAATTACGAAAAGATGGAAATGACCGTAAAACCGAGAAGAATGGAAAAGAATTAGAATAACTATTTAAAACAATAAACAAACTATAACCCCAATACATTCATAAACACTATCAAACCAATATTGAGGAAACACCAATGAAAGGTAGAAGCAACAAATTGATGAACATAACGCCTGGAGCACGATGCCAACAGATGTTTGATTTATAGGATGAAAATGGAAATATCAATAAAAAAAGATGGAGAGATAGATATTGCAGAGGGTTTCAATACAATGCTAGACAATGGTGATATAATAAATAACTTTGTCAAAAGAAATAATGGAACACCTGAGCCGGTACCAAAAGTAACAGTAGGAGAAGTGAAGAAAGCATTAAAAGTATGAAAAGAGGAAAAGCAGCAGGAGAAGATGGCATAACAATTGATTTAATAATAAATGGGGAAGATTTCATACTAAAATTCGTTGAACATTACACAAAATATCAGCAAAAATACTCTATACTTACAACTAGGAAAAAGTTTATAATCAAACTGATTCACAAATAGGGAGACACAAAGGACCTTAAAATTTACCGCCCAACAAGTTTACTCTCAGTAATATATGAAATATTTAGGAAGATCATATTAGGTTGAATAATAAGACAGTTTGACTTTAATCAACTAAGAGAGCAGACAGGCTTCAGAAGCTGGTATTCAATAACGGACCATGTCTATGTTATTAACCACCTACAGAGTATGAAAAATAAATATGTTTGCCATTTATAGACTATGAGAAATCTTTTGATTCTATCGAAACTTCTGCAGTAATGAAATCCCTTCAAAGACAAGGAGTAAATCAATCCAATGTTGAAATATCAAAAAATATCTTTACGGGAAAATTCTGATTGAGAAAGGAGTTAGATAGGGATCTCCCATCTCTCCTAAATTATTTACAGTGTGCCTGGAAGAAGTTTTGAAGAATATAGATTGCGATTATAAAGGAATTAACATTAATGGGAAATACCTAAACAACTTTAGATTTGCAGATGACATAGCTTTGTTTAGGGTATCATGGGAGGAACAGCAAAAGTTGACAGAAGATTTGAAAAGAAAAAGTACAAATGTCGCACTGATAATGTATATGAGTAAAACTTAGATAATGATGACCACAACTAAGTTTCATGAACGAACCCATAGAGATTGTTAATGAATATACCGTATGTGCTTAGGACAGACATTAAGTATTTCTTTAGGACACGATACCGAAATTGAAAGGATAAGCATGGAATGGAGGAGACCTTTTCGTAAACAAGATAAGTTTATGAAAAGTGAAATGACACTTTCTCTAAAAAAGCAATGTATTTAATTAGATAGTTCTACCAATATTTAACTTTTGCATAAGAAGTTAGGAGCCTCACTAGTTACATCTCAGAGAGCTATGAGAAGAAGAATGACTGACATTAAAATTAACGAAATGGGTCCCTAGAGACAGCAAAAGAAGCAGGCGAACGAAGAGGAAATGATGGATTAACACATTAAGAAAATTAGTGAAGTATACACTGGCATAGAAAGACCATAAATAGACCCCAGGTTGAAGAACGTATATGAGGCCTTTGTCCAGCAGTGCTCTAGTTACGGCTAATGATGATTATAGTGTATATATACATATATATAAATAAATATACACACACATATATATGTATATATATTATGTATATATATATATGTATGTATGTATATATGTATATATATATATATATATATATATATATGTATATATATATATATATATATATATATATATATATATATATATATATGTATATATATACATACACACATTTACACACACACACACACACACACACACACACACATATATATATATATATATATATATATATATATATATATATATATATATATATATATATACAAAGGCTGCTACATATCCTTCTCTTCAAAATTGCTTCATGAATAAAGTAATAAAAAAATGCTTTCACGTGTAAGCAATCTGAACTCCTAGATTACTAACATCGTAAAATATTCGTATATTTTACAAAGTGTTTTCTAGCAAATGAAAGTGCTATCAAATGCCACTTTGATCTCAAAAAGGTAATTTCTATACATTGCTTTTAGTCAAAACGATCCAAGAGATCTGAATATGTTTAGGTATGTTATTTGCATGAAAACATGTGAATATGTAAACGGTGCTCATTTAAATTTTAATAACCGAGGGTACATTTAAATCAGGAATACTTCCTTTTTTTTTCATCTCTAAAAAGAATGTAAATGTATTCGGGACACGAGAGAGCTGTTGTTTGATTTAAGGATTCATAATATAATATGCATTATTTTTAATTTATGTTTTGAAACTTAAAACACGTATCTTTACTTGTAGATTAAAGATTCTTCCACTGTCTTGGGTTAGAGTTCTCTTCCTTGAGGGTACACTCGGGCACACTATTCTATCTAATTTCTCTTCCTCTTGTTTTGTTAAAGTTTTTATAGTTTACATGGGAATTATTTATTTCAATGTTGTTACTGTCCTTAAAATGTTTTAATTTCCCTTGTTTCCTTTCCTCACTCGGCTATTTTCCCTGTTGGTGCCCCTGGGCTTATAGCATTCTGCTTTTCCAACTAGGGTTGTAGCTTAGCAATTAATAATAATAATAATAATAATAATAATAATAATAATAATTTGACAGAGTTTTTAATAATGATCTGAAGAATTAAACAAAAGAAATAATTCCTTTTCAGGTTAACTTCCGCGTGATAGTGAAACAAAAAAAGATTGAATTAACTAAACCCATTTCCATTCAATTACAAAGTGAAATTTAAACAACTAACCTAAGTGCATGCGGTGGACAAATGTATGGGATTTGCTCCATGTAGTCAGTCGCTGGGGATGGGAAGACCATTCAATACGCAGGGGTAACCTTATGAAACTCTCTAGTTGTTTTATGACGCAACAGTTAAAAGTGAAAGCATGCCATGATGGATTAAGTGATAACGCAGCTTTAGTTAGGCTGTAGATTCATTGTTATCAGATTATTATTATCATTGTTATTAATTATTATTATTATTTTTTGCTAATCTACGACCCTAGCTGGAAAAGCAGGATACTATAAGCCAAGAGGTCCCAAAATGGAAAATGGCCCAGTGAGGAAAGGAAAAATAGGAAAAATAAAATACTTTAGGAACAGTAACATTGAAATTGATATTTCCTATATAAACTATAAAAACTTTAACAAAACAAGAGGAAGAGGAATTAGATAGCATAGTGTGTCCGAGTGTACCCTCAAGCAAGACAGTGGAAGACCATGGTATAGATGTTATGGCACTACTCAAGACTAAAGAACAATGGTTTAATTTTGGAGTGTCCTTCTCCTAGAAGAGCTGCTTACCATAGCTAAAGACTCGTCTACCCATACCAAGAGAAAAGTAATCACTGAACAATTACGGTGCAGTAGTTAATCCCTCGGGTGAAGAAGAATTGTTTGGTAATCTCAGTGTTGTCAAGTGTATGAGGACAGTTGAGAATTTGTAAAGGATAGGCCAGACTATTCAGTATATGTGTAGGCAATGGGAAAGTGAACCGTAACCAGAGAGAAGGATCCTGTGTAGTACTGTCTGGCCAGTTAAAAGACCCCATAACTCTCTACCGGTAGTATCTCAATGGGTGGCTACAGATGACTATAGGTTTACAAGATGATTGTAACATAACTTTAAAAGTCGCTAAAAACTAGGAATTAGTTTTAGCTAGAGTGTGAAGTGACAATTCAAAGTTCCTTTAATAAAGCATACATTATCATTATTATTATCATTAAATGCTAAGCTACAACCCTAGTTGGAAAAGCAGGATGCTATAAGCCCAGGGGCCCCAACAGGGAAAATAGCTCAGTGAGGAAAGGAAACAAGGAAAAATAAAGTATTTTAAGAATAGTAACAACATTAAAATAAATATTTCCTATATAAACAATAAAAACTTCAACAAAACAAGAGAAAGAGAAACTAGATAGAACAGTGTGCCTGAGTGTACCCTCAAGCAAGAGAACTCTAACCCAAGACAGTGGAAGGCCATGGTACAGAGGCTATATCACTACCCAAGACTAGAGAACAGTGGTTTGATTTTGGAGTGGCCTTCTCCTAGATGAGTTGCTTACCATAACTAAAGAGTCTCTTCTACCCTTGCCAAGAACAATTACATTGCCGTAGTTAACCCCTTGGGTGAAGAAGAATTGTTTGGTAATCTCAGTGTTGTCAGGTGTATGAGGACAGAGGAGAATCTGTAAAGAATAGGCCAGACTATTCGGTGTCTGTGTAGGCAAAGGGAAAGAACCATAACCAGAGAGAAGGATCCAATATGGTACTGTCTGGCCAGTCAAAGGACCCCCTAACTCTCTAGCGGTAGCAAGAGGTGAACTTATGCTACATAGGTAAGTAAACCCATGATGCTGATATATTTTGTGATGTGACAATTCACTAGACCCTGATATTAGATTCATAAATGAACAGGAAAAATTAGGAAAACTGAACCATTTGATTTGATTATAACTATTATAAAGGATTTAGAATATAATTCGTTACGTAAAGAAATAATCAATATGGTCAAATTAATTTGCATAGAGAAATTAAACAGACGTAAGGTAGAAAGATGTGGGATAAATATTTTTGCTAGAGATGGGTCGCTGGACAGGTTGCTGATTTTTATATTAAATTTCCTTAAAAATTCTCCAATTTCCTTAAA
>NC_090740.1:122054320-122076820 GCF_036898095.1 Palaemon carinicauda | reverse complement strand
CAGATTGAAATTATTATTATTATTATTATTATTATTATTATTATTATTATTATTATTATTATTATTATTATTATTATTATTATTATTATTATTATTATTATTATTATTATTATTATTATTATATACCAACCTGCAAACTTATGAAAAAATTCATGGTTCTAAATCAACAATAGAGGAAACTATAGAGTTAATAAGAGGAAGCATATGGAACGATAGCTATATTAACTTCCCCCCCCCCCCCCAAAAAAAAAGAAAAAAAAAGAAGAGTCAAACCACTCCACTAAATAATTAAGGAGATAATTTAACAAAATTTACTACATCAAAATATTATTGGTAAATATTATTATTCAGTTATTGTGCTACATTAAACTGCGCTTAAGCAAATCAGCTGCATATTTTGTGCTATCTCGTATATGGTATATTATAGTGAGATAGGAATACTATGGATAATCAATATCATAAACAATTATAGTGTCTGTACAAATTGGCAACTGAACAGAAGTGCCATAAATTCCTAGAAAGGTGAGTGTTAAGGAATTATGTAGAGCACAAGATTGACAGACAATTTAAGATAAAAGGTACCTGTTGGACACCAAGAAGGAGAACAAAAATCGGAACATGACTGAGGAAAAAAAAATGATAAACACGTCTCTCAAAATCTTCAATTTTTTTTTTTTTTGTACAAATCAAAAAGAAAAAATACTATGTAATCCTCATAATAAGTTGAAAATAATTGAATTTCCAGTTTTAAATAGGTTTTGTGGATGTATTGACTCCAATAGATGAAATGATCTGTCTTTGTTATTTGTTTATTAAAGTAGAAATGATAAACATCCTGCTATGTAAGATACACAAATAAATATACTAGAAAAAAACATACACACTCTATCTACAAAATGATATTTTTCTCTCCCCTCAGTCCTTTTCAATCCTTTGTTTTTCGATTCCCCTACGTTGAATAAATTTCACTTGAAAAATAAATCACGTGATCAACCAGTTTTCTTTTTCCCCCAAAACTGAATCGTATTACTCAAAGTGGAAAAATGATATCAGTATTCAATAGCTATTTTCGTTTATATATTAAAAAGGGAGAATTTAAGAAAAAAAAAGTTTTAATTTTGGAATATGTATTCCTTATTCTTATAGAATAATATAATTTTGATTCCATCTCTTATGATCCCTTGCAGGAATTCAGGGAACTACTGGTGTAGACATGCTATTAAATTTACACAATACAAATTATTATTATTATTATTATTATTATTATTATTATTATTATTATTATTATTATTATTATTATTATTAGTAGTAGTAGTAGTAGTAGTAGTAGTAGTAGTAGTAGTACTTGCTAAGCTACAACCCTAGTTGTTAAAGCAGAATGCTAAAAGCCCGAGGGCTCCAACAGGGAAAATAGCCCAGTGGAGGAAAGGAAATAAGGAAATTACAAGAACAGTAATTAATAATTAATATAAACTATTTCCAGAACAGAAACAACATTAGAATAAACATTTCTTATAAAAACTGTAAAAACTTAGATAAATATTTGGAGAGAAATGTGATTAGAATTTAGATTTCATGGTAGACCAGAAAAGGGAATTAGGTTAGAAAAATAGAAAAAAAAAACCTTTGAGAAAAGTTGATAAACCGAGGGCAAGGTAAACGAATAAGTGTTTGTTATTGTGTTAGTCTACGGAAGTGAAATAAAAATATGAACTCAATGGAATGGATGAAAAATATGGCGAAGGAAAATAGAGATTACAAGTTCGTTTGATAAAAACAAAGAAACCCATGTGCATTCAAGATTATGGATGTATATGTTAGTCTTAATTTAATAAAGATTAAGAAAATCATGGCAAAAACAAAACAAATGGTAAATATGAAATAGAAAATGAAAAATATGAAAGTACGTTTACGAGATAACAAAATAAGCTAACTAGGTAGTAGGTTGGCCTGGGCACCAGCCACACGTTGAGATACTACCGCTAGACTGGAAAGACAGTAATACATTGGATCCTTCTCTTTGGTTACGGATAATTTTCCCTTTGCCTACACCCAAACACTCGCCGAATAGTCTGGCCTATTCATTACATATTCGCCTCTATCTTCATAAAGCTGACAAAATTGAGATTACCAAACAATTCTTCTGAATCCAAGGGGTTACTGCACTGTAATAGTTCAGGGGCCATTTTCCTCTTGGTAGGGTAGAAGAGACTTTTTAGCTATGGTAAGCAGCTCTTCTAGGAGAAGGACACTCCGAAATCAATCCATTGTTCTCTAGTCTTGGGTAGTGCCATAGCCTCTGCACCATGGTCTTCCACTGTCTTGGGTTTGAGTTCTCTTGCTTGAGGGTACACTCGGGGACACTATTCTGTCTTATTTCTATTCCTCTTTTTTTATTTGTATAGTTTATATAGGAGATATTTATTTTAATGTTACTCTTCTTAAGATATTTTATTTTCCTGGAGTTTCCTTTCCTCACTGGGCTACTGTAATTTCCCTGTTGGAGCTCCTGGGCTTATAGCCTAGCAAGTAACACTAATAATAATAATAATAATAATAATAATAATAATAATAATAATAATAATGGTATATGAGCAAGTAAATCCCGGTACAAAACACGCAAGTGTCTGATTCAATCCATGCCTAGGTCTCTAGAGAGACTATTTTGAAGATTTGGTAAATATGGAGGATAAAAATAAAAGATCTGAATAAATAGAAACTCTGGGATAATAGATTTTGAAAGAGGAAGTAGGTCAAGTGACGAAATAACGGAAGCTAGTAAGAGAGCGCATGTATTATTATTATTATTATTATTATTATTATTATTAATTGCTAAGCTACAACCCTAGATGGAAAACCAGGGAAAATAGCCCAGTGAGGAGAGGAAATAAGGAAACTACTAGAGAAATAATTACCAATCAAATAAAATATTTTATGAACAGTAACAACATTTTGCATATATAAACTATAAAAACTTTAACAAAACAAGAGGAAGGTAAAATAAGATAGAATAGTGTTCCCGAGTGTACCCTCAAGCAAGGGAACTCTACCCCAAGATAGTCTAAGACATTCATACGAACAGTTTGAAATTAATGGTAAGGAGACTTGTGTCATACATGGACCAAGAAAAGGTTGTATAATAATCAATGAAAAGCTAAAAAGGGTCTATGGAGTGTGGTTTGAATGTATAGTGTTTACTAGTTGGTATATAATATTTATTACATGATTCTATGATGTATGTGAACTGGGTTATGAAAAGGAATTAAGGCCTAAATCTACTCAGTTTCCATGATTTCTCAACTTGAGTATTGCTAGAATGATAAGGGAGATCAGAGAAATAAAGCTGGGTGTGAGTATTATCTTTTTGATAATAATAATAATAATAATAATAATAATAATAATAATAATAATAAAAAAAATTATAATAATAATAATAATGTTTATTGGACAAAAATGTTTACATACAAAAGATTTAAAAAAATAAAGACTCAGTCCAAGCCCATGTGGAGCAGAGCTCTTCGGGCAATAATAAAATTAAAATAATGTCATCAATTAAGTAAGAATGAAAAAAAAATAAAGTAAATATGGATATAGATATACAAAATGTACGCATACATATACATAGTATATATACACATAGATACATATAAATGAGATACTTAGCCAAAAAACCTAAATACTTTTTGCTTAATAGGATCAGTTTTGAATGGAGTATAAAATTTTTACTTTTGCATGATGTGTTGTCATGAGAAGCAGTTTCCTACTGCTTTACTTGAACAGGTTAAGCAGTATGAAACAATTTTTCTCTGGAATAATTGGAGAGTAGTTGAGAGTAAGAATAAAGGCATGAGAGCAAATGAAAACCAAAAGATTAAGCAATTATTGTTGATATTTACTTTAAATAATTGAAGACTATAGTAGATAATGGTGAGATGCTTGCAGCGGTGAGTCAAAGATGGTAGAGCGGAGAACTACAAAAAAAAAAAAAAAGAAAAAAAAAAGAAAATTAGAATATGATTCAGTTGTACATGGAAACAATTAAGAAAAGATCAGACTGGAATATTGAAATAATTAATTTTAAGGTAGATATTTTTTGTCAAAATAAAATAAAATAGTTGAATGCTTTAAACTTAATTAATTTTGTATATATGCGGTTAAAAGAATCAACTGCCTATGAAACAAGGATATACCTTTAAGTAGTTAATTAGGTGAATTGATATTTCAAAATATCATGATGTGTTTTAATAACACCGGTACGATAATAATAGGTTAGAAACACAAAGTTAGGAGGCGGGTTGGGGTGGGGTGGGGTGGGGTGGGGTGGCGGGGGGAGGGGGTGTTGAAATATTTGTGCAAAACAAGCATAATTTTTATATTAGGTCTGTAAATGATCATTATATTTCCGCTGACAAACTGTTCGTGTAGTTGTTAAGAGTGATCATTAGCGTGGAAGTTTATCTGCAAATAGAGTTTATCCACTGCAAAGTCAGGAAATGATGACATTGACATTGAATGTTGGGTTGTTTTTCCATGGAGCTAACCCCATTTATGGTAATTTAATTATATGTTGAATTACACACAAACGCACATACATATACTCATACTTACATCATATATATTTTATTATTATTATTATTATTATTATTATTATTATTATTATTATCATCACTTGTTAAACTGCAACCCTAGCTGGAAAACCAGGATACTATAATACCAGGGGCTCCAACAAGGAAAATAGCCCAGTGAGGAAAGGAAACGAGGAAAACTAAAATATCTTAAGAACAGTAACAACATGGGAATAAATATTTCCTACATAAACTATAAAAACTATAACGAGAGGAAGAGGAATAAGATAGAATAGTGTACCCGAGTGTACCCTCAAGCAAGAGAACTCTAACCCTAGATAGTGGAAGACCATAATACAGAGGCTGTGGTACTACCCAAGACTAGAGAACAACGGTTTTATTTTGAAGTGTCCCCTTAGAAGAGCTGATTACCATAGCTAAAGATTCCCTATTTATATGACAGTAGCTTGGAAGGAAAAGGAAACGAGAAATCGACCAGGTTTATGCCTTTTACATCGCTTTAGGATCTTAAGATATAAAAATAGATTCAGACTTCAAATATACAATAACTTAGCAAATATGTTGTTAAAACAATTTTTTTACAAATTCAAAATCATTACCTTTAAAGCAACATGTAATTTTTTTTTTTACGTCATCATAGAGGTTTCTGTATATTCTAAGTGTATTTTCAAATCAAAAGACCTAATGTTGTTGTAATAATAAAACGAGAAGCACTTGGTTGATGCTTTGTATTCTTTTCCCTCCCTCCCGGCTTCGGATCATTTTGAGACATCACGTGTTTCAGCCCAACGTGACATGAAAAGAGACTGAGAGAGGCAAAAGACCGTGCTAGGAATATGAATTATTATATATATATATATATATATATATATATATATATATATATATATATACATATATATATGTATATATATATATATATATGTATATATATATATGTATATGTATAGATATATATATATATATATATATATATATATATATATATATATATGTATATATATATATGTATATATATATATGTATGTATGTATATATATCTATATATATATATATATATATATACATATATATATATATATATATATATATATATATAGGAATAGAAATTATTATTATATATATACATATTTATATATATTTAATTTTATGTATATGTATGTGTGTACATACATATATATATATATATATATATATATATATATATATATATATATATATATATATATGTATACCGTATTTCCCGTGTCATAAGACGCACCTTTTTTTCACGAAAAATTACCCCCAAAATCACCCTGCGTCTTAACACTAAGAAAAAGTTGTAGAGGGGAGTTTAACACACATCAAACACCAAACTATTGACTTGAAAGCACTCAAACTCACGAGAGATAGAATATAAACCTACAATTATCATTCATAAAATATAAATTCATACATTTTTATATTGCACTTCATTTAATGAAGTACAGTAGCAAATTATTATTATTTTTATTTTTTTTTGGTAGGTAATCAGCTGATGACTGGCTAACCGCCCTTCCACAAGTAAACATGCCAACTAGTGGTCTCGTAGCAGACGACATGACACTATGACATAGTTGTTTATTGAGTATATATATATTTTCTCATATTTTGTTGATATATTGTAATAAAGCAATATATTGATAATGACTTTGTTGCCCAAGTTCCGAAATAATACAAACAGACAGTTGCTGAATACGTCCTTGGAAAAAAAATTTCTGTTAGTTGAGTGCAGTATTACTAAGTTAGCAGGAAAGTAACTAGACCCAGAATCACATAAACAGTAGCGAAAGTATTACACCTAAAAGAATTTATAGATTTCTATAATCAATAACTACATTTTGTGTGAAAATTTATAGGGTATATGAGGAATTTCGGAAATATCACTAGAATTTTACATCTTTACCAAAATTTTATAAAGAACCTTTGGCAACACTGCTTTCATGTAAACAACACTTGAAACTTCAAGCACATGAGTAAATGTGCAGTTGTGGTGGAAACTACGACTGATTTAGTTGTTTCTTATAAGAATATATAATACAATTGGGATAATCGGCATATAGCTAATAAATATTAACTTGAACATTTCATAATACACCCAAAATAAGAAAAGTTACTGTGCTTGACAATAATCACGCAAGAGTCGCTGACCATGGATTTTTTCTAAGAAGTTTTTAAAATCTTCATTTTTTTTTTCTAAATCTGCTTTCCTAATTATAGGGTGCGTCTTACCACTTGTAGCGTCTTATCACACGGGAAATACGGTATATATATGTATATATATATATATATATATATGTGTGTATATATATATATATATATGTGTGTATATATATATATATATATATATATATATATATATATATATACATGTATATATATGCATATATACATACATATATATATATATATATATATATATATATATATATATATATATATATATATATACATGTATATATATGCATATATACATACATATATATATATATATATATATATATATATATATATATATATGTATATATATATGTATGTATGTATATATATTTCTATTCCTTTTCCCTCCCTCACGTCTATCCTCACGTCACCTGGGGTTTTCATCCATCCATCCATCTGTCCAAACCTTGGCATTCCTCATGTAATTCTCTCTTCAACGCTTGCATTCATCGTCTTCTTCAGCACACGACCACTTTCCATCATCATTACATGGCCAAATCACCTCAACACATTCATATCCACCCTAGCTGCTAATTTATTCACCACACTAGTTCTCAATCTTAATTCTTCATTGCTAACCCTATTCAATCGAGATATTCCAGCAACGCTCCTCAAACAATTCATAACGAACACCTAAAATGTCTGTTTTTCCGTCACTTTCATTCCCCAAAACTCTGATCCATATATCCTAGTTGGTGCAATCACTTTCTCATACTAGAACTCTCTTTGCATGTATCCATAACCCTCTATTCTTTACCACTACCTTCATTGCCTCTAACACTTTACATCTTCCATTCACTCTCTGACCTACATTTGCTTCCACTCCACCATTTGCAGCAACAACAGACCCTACCTTCTTAAACTGATCTACTTCCTTAAGTGACTCTCCTCTAGTTTTCTCCAGATCCATAAATGCAAATTATACCTCCTTACCTTTCATCAAATATTTCTTCCATATCTGTCCAACTATAAGATTCTATGTTCATATATCTCCTACCTCTTCTAAATCCACCATACTTTTCTAAAATTGCATCCTCCATTTTATTCTTAATCATTTTAATTATCACTATACCATACATTTTTACAACCACAATACAAAATATTACTCTTAGAATTACAACGATCATTAAATCTTCCTTACCTTTGAATAGAGGAGCAACACACTCACATATACACACACGCACACACACATACACACACAGTCCCCTGGTATCATTGACAAAATAAAACATATATTAAACCACTTCACCAACCATTCCAGCATAGTAATATCCTATTCCTTTAACATCTCAACCCTCAAACTATCCATACCAGGTGATTTCCTGCGCTCTCTCTCTCTCTCTCTCTCTCTCTCTCTCTCTCTCTCTCTCATCTGGCATCACTAGCATCTCAACATCTGCAACAACATCAAATATGCCTCTTTATCATCTTCAACATTAAGCAACATTTCAAAACATTTAGCATAGATTTTTTTTCACCTCGTCTTCATTAAACAACATTCCATTTTCATATTTGACTGTCTCTTCACCATTACTTCTTACTCTCCTCATGCGAACTACCCAATCCATGACTCAACTTCCAGTCATCCGACCTCTTTGCCTCAGCTACCTTACGTTTTATTTCCACTTTTTCTCTCTATACCTTTCATACTTCCCTATACTATTATTCTGCAGCCATTCTTCAAATGTCCTCTTTTCTCTTTCACATTCATCTTCACTCTTTCATCACACCGTTCACTATCCTTCCTCATACTACATCCAGCAATCCTCTAGTCACACACATCACTTACAATACCAAAAAAAAAAAAAAATGTTCTTTTACTAACTCCTCCTTTAGATCATCAGTTCTTTACATACCGTGATGTGATGTAAGTTGATTGGCCTCCCTTTTCAATAGGGAGACCACGGGTTCTTGCGTTGCCCGCAAGTGGGATAATCTTCTGAAAGTTGCATATCAAGAATACAGAGGACTTACAGGATGACGATGGCATCGCAGCAACATGACGATCGTGGCTGGAATCCGAAGCTCAGTCGAGGGGCGCCGCAAAGCAGATAAGGCCTCCCTAAACCCGGTTCCTCTTCGGTCCTAGAGAAATTGATTTTTCCTTATTATAGGTCTGAACCGGATGACGTCCAATTAGGGAGTGACTTATATGCCTCTTCCCACCTTTTTATATATCAATTTTTTTTACCTCTGGTTTTTTTCAACATTACCTCCTCTTTAGATCCTGAAATTCAATATATATATATATATATATATATATATATATATATATATATATATATATATATATACAGTATATATATACATATATATATGTATATATATATATATATGTATATATATATATATATATATATATATATATATATATATATATATATATATATATATATATATATATATATAAATCTTTCATCGAAAGAATATCGTAGTAAATTATTAGATTAATACCAATAAATTACTATATAATCTTAAATAGAATAGAAATAGAATATTCTTTAGAATGATTGTAATAATAATAGAATATTGCAATCTTTGGAAATGGTCATAATAATGATAATAGAAAGCATGGTAATGATATTTTAGTGTATACATAAGAGGAAATCTAATAAATATTAGATAACAAATATACAGTATTTCAACAAAGTATTTTAATTTCATTTTATTGGCTATTGAATGTTATTATTATAATAATTAACAAAGATGAAACATATATTGCATGTTTTTTTTAACAAAATATTTTAATTTCATTTTATTGGCTATTAAATGTTATTATTTTAATCATTAACAAAGATGAAACATATATTGCAGTGTTTTTATATCACTTCATACTATCCATGAATCATGGAATTTCAGTGATATGATGAATACTCTAATATATTTATAGAGTTTATCTTTTGTTTCTTACCTGAATTAATTAAAATTTACATATATTGATACTATTATTCATAATAGCATGGACCATAGCTCATATTTTCAAGCTTAGCTTTGCGCTATCAGGAAACAAGGGCTTAAAACTTGTAGTGAATGCAAACATATTTTTATCATGATTTATAGCATATTGAAATTTCCTTCCTGAAAAGATTAGTGTTGATGAGATTATAATTCATGATTAATCAAACGTGGCAGATATTGCTAGTTCCCCTCAAGAGACCATTTATTTTGAAATCATGTATTCTAATTTTCTTTTATATAAGAAGTTAAAATTCTCTACTATTTTTATTTTGATATAATATTTGTAATGATTATACGCAACATTAGTGAGTGATTATATTTGATTTTCTTTTTCTCACTTAAAACTAAAGATTAAAGTACGTGATGGATGCAAAAAGTACAGGGAAATTAAAGGAAGAAAGTTATTTATATATAAGTATACATATATATATATATATATATATATATATATATAATTTATACATACATATATATATATATATATATATATATATATATATATATATATATATATATACTCTTTAGTTATTGTATATCCCAACCAACGTTATTTCTTCAGAATACATTTCAATATATATGAAATATCTATTATACCCATATATGAATGTTACTATTCATTTACATATGTATGTAATCCAAAATAATTTGAATTGAAAGACGACATTTGATTTACTTTCATTATATTGGTAAAATGTTTGGGGTTATATATGATGCCCTGGATGAATAGGTCAATCAGGCTTGAGGTATAATAGCCTTTCAGGATGATATTGTAATTCAATAATGCACGAGAGAGAGAGAGAGAGAGAGAGAGAGAGAGAGAGAGAGAGAGACTTTACTAGTTCATTGCAGGACAAATGGTTGTGGTGGCCGATGCGGTAACGTCCCTAAATGGTGAACGCCAGACTGGAGTTCGAGTTCCACTCAAACTTGTTAGTTTATTTGGTCACCATCCTTGGGGAGCCCATAGGTCTATCTGCCGGGTCATCAACAGCCATTGCCTGGGCCTCCTTGGTCCTAGCTTGGGTAGAGAGGGGGCCTGGGCGCTGATCATATGTATATATGGTCAGTCGATAGGGCATTGTCCTGCTCGATAGGGTAATGTCACTGTCCCTTGCCTCTGCCATTCATGAGCGGCCTTTTAAACCTTTAAACATGTCGTTCCACTCCTTTCTGCTTATGATCATCTATGCCATCTATACCAGCAAATTTTCTCAGCTCATCAATCCATTGTCTTCTCTTCCTTCCCCTACTTCTCTTGCAATCTATGGAGACCCATTCTGTTATTCTCAATATTCATCTATTATCTGTCTTTCTTATTATATGTACTGCCCATCTCCATTTCTTTTTCTTGCAAGTTGTTAGAATATCCTATGTTTTAGATTGCTTGCGTATCTACGCAGCTCTGTTTTCTTGATGTTATTCCTATCATTATTCTATCCATAGCTCTTTGAGTTGTAAGCAGCTTATCTTATAAGGCCGTAGTAAGGCTCCAATTTTTTATGTATAAGTGTAGGTATGTATGTATTCATATATATATATATATATATATATATATATATATATATATATATATATATATATATATATATGTATATATATATACATTATATATATATATATATATATATATATATATATATATAAATATATATATATATATATATATATATATATATATTTAAATATATATATATAAACACCCATATATAAATATAAATACATGTAATATATATATATATATATATATATATACATATATATATATATATATATATATATATATATATATATATATATGATAAATTTTGCACATTTTTACGTGTTTTTTCATATTCAAATAAGCCATATATATTTTTGATACATTAATGTCTGGATTCTCTTAACGACCTCGGGATCAGAGCCCCAGGCGAAATCACACAAAGACAAGAGCTTGGCTCCGGCCGGGAATCGAACCCTGGTCGGCAAGCTTCTATAGACAGTGACTAACCCACTTGGCCACGAAGAAAGATGAAAGTCAATGACAATTCTACTGTACTTATACCTGTCGAATTCTATACAAGCTTGCCGACCAGGGTTCGATTCCCGGCCGGAGCCAAGCTCTTGTCTTTGTGTGATTTCGCCTGGGGCTCTGATCCCGAGGTCGTTAAGAGAATCCAGACATTAATGTATCAAAAATATATATGGCTTATTTGAATATATATATATATGTGTGTGTGTATATATATATATATATATATATATATATATATATATATATATATATATATATATATATATATATATATATATATATATATATATACTTTAGATGCATATATATATACATGTGAGTGTCCGTGTGTATGTATGTATATATACTGTATAGCAATAAGCCCTTACAAAGAACTCTTTTATAAAATGGTTTATAAAACACGTTGGAAAACCAATCAAAGCCAGATTTTTTTCCAGGTATTATTTATTACATAAAATACATATACTAGAATTTTGAAGATAATTTGATTAAAAGGAAATTAAGGAGACCTTTTAATGTTCGCATATTGTGATAAGTCAGAAATAACAATTAGTTTGCTTTGATTCTTATGTAGGTAATGAATTGTAATTATGTATAAAATAATTAAAACAAGTATATATTCATATTGGAAAAGATTGTAATCAGATATAAAATAATTAAAATATATATATATCCATATGGAAAAAAGAACCGTTGGTTATGAAATTATATGATGACAATTTGGTGCGTAAATGAAAAAAAAAGAAAAAAACAATTCTAATTTGATGCTAAAGTAATAGAAGGTGGATGAATATCATGATATTTATGTTGGAAAAATAGAGGGAATTAGACTTAGAAGTCTGTATGAGGAAATATTGTCGTATTCCTTACTTAGTGGCTAACATGTGAGATCTATAGGAGAACGATATCACATTATTACCAAGAAAAAAATCAAAGCAAGAAGTGATTACTAAACTCTGATGATATATGGAAAATATGTTATATCTCCTTTAAAAAAAAAAAAAAAAAAAAAAAAACTAATTCGATCGAGTGTCTTCCTTGAAACAGTTTGATTAGTTTCCTCGTCAAGTTGAAAAATTATTTAGTCAAAATCAAAGTTTTTCCAAGATTAGTTTCTTCGTCAAGTTGAAAAATTATTTAGTCAAAATAAAAGTATTTCCAAGATTAGTTTCCTCGTCAAGTTGAAAAATAATTTAGTCAAAATAAAAGTATTTCCAAGAATACTTTCCTCGTCAAGTTGAAAATTATTTAGTCAAAATAAAAGTATTTCCAAAATTAGTTTCCTCGTCAAGTTGAAAAATTATTTAGTCAAAATAAAAGTATTTCCAAGATTAGTTTCCTCGTCAAGCTGAAAAATTATTTAGTCAAAATAGAGGTATTTCCAAGGTTAGTTTCCATTGTCAAATTGATAAAATGATTTATTCAAAATAGAAGTATTTCCAAGATTAGTTTCCTCGTCAAGTTGAAAAATTATTTAGTCAAAATAAAAGTATTTCCAAGATTAGTTTCCTCGTCAAGTTGAAAAATTATTGTCAAAATCGAAGTTTTTCCAAGATTAGTTTCTTCGTCAAGTTGAAAAATTATTTAGTCAAAATAAAAGTATTTCCAATATTAGTTTCCTCGTCAAGTTGAAAAACCATTTAGTCAAAATAGAAGAATTTTCAAGATTAGTTTCCTCGTCAAGTTGAAAAATTATTTAGTAAAAATGAAAGTATTTCCAAGATTAGTTTCCTCGTCCAGTTGAAAAAATATTTAGTCAAAATAGAAGTATTTCTAAGATTAGTTTCATCGTCAAGTTGAAAAATTATTTAGTCAAAATAAAAGTATTTCCAAGATTAGTTTCCTCGTCAAGTTGGAAAATTATTGTCAAAATCGAAGTTTTTCCAAGATTAGTTTCTTCGTCAAGTTGAAAAATTAATCAGTCATAATAAAAGTATTTCCAAGATTAGTTTCCTCGTCAAAGTTGAAAAATTATTGTCAAAATCGAAGTTTTTCCAAGATTAGTTTCTTCGTCAAGTTGAAAAATTATTTAGTCAAAATAAAAGTATTTCCAAGATTAGTTTCCTCGTCAAGTTGAAAAACCATTTAGTCAAAATAGAAGAATTTTCAAGATTAGTTTCCTCGTCAAGTTGAAAAATTATTTAGTCAAAATAGAAGTATTTCCAAGATTAGTTTCCTCGTCAAGCTGAAAAATCATTTAGTCAAAATAGAAGTATTTCCATTGCCAAATTGATAAAATGATTTAATCAAAATAGAAGTATTTTCAAGATTAGTTTCCTCGTCAAGTTGAACAATTATTTAGTAAAAATGAAAGTATTTCCAAGATTAGTTTCCTCGTCAAGTTGAAAAATGATTTATTCAAAATAGAAGTATTTCCAAGATTAGTTTCCTCGTCAAGTTGCAAAATTATTTAGTCAAAATAACAGTATTTCCAAGATTAGTCTCCTCGTCAAGTTGAAAAATTATTTAGTCAAAATAAGAGTAATTCCAAGATTAGTTTCCTCGTCAAGTTGAAAAATTATTTATTCCAAATAAGAGTAATTCTAAGATTAGTTTCCTCGTCAAGTTGAAAAATTATTTAGTCCAAATAAGAGTAATTCTAAGATTAGTTTCCTCGTCAAGTTGAAAAATTATTTAGTCCAAATAAGAGTAATTCTAAGATTAGTTTCCTCGTAAGTTAAAAAATTATTTAGTCAAAAGAGTAATTCCAAGATTAGTTTCCTCGTCAAGTTGAAAAATTATTTAGTCCAAATAAGAGTAATTCTAAGATTAGTTTCCTCGTAAGTTGAAAAATTATTTAGTCCAAATAAGAGTAATTCTAAGATTAGTTTCCTCGTCAAGTTGAAAAATTATTTAGTCCAAATAAGAGTAATTCTAAGATTAGTTTCCTCGTCAAGTTGAAAAATTATTTAGTCCAAATAAGAGTAAATTCTAAGATTAGTTTCCTCGTAAGTTGAAAAATTATTTAGTCCAAATAAGAGTAATTCTAAGATTAGTTTCCTCGTCAAGTTGAAAAATTATTTAGTCCAAATAAGAGTCATTCCAAGATTAGTTTCCTCGTCAAGTTGAAAAATTATTTAGTCCAAATAAGAGTCATTCCAAGATTAGTTTCCTCGTCAAGTTAAAAAATTATTTAGTCCAAATAAGAGTCATTCCAAGATTAGTTTCCTCGTAAGTTGAAAAATTATTTAGTCCAAATAAGAGTCATTCCAAGATTAGTTTCCTCGTCAAGTTGAAAAATTATTTAGTCCAAATAAGAGTCATTCCAAGATTAGTTTCCTCGTCAAGTTGAAAAATTATTTAGTCCAAATAAGAGTCATTCCAAGATTAGTTTCCTCGTCAAGTTGAAAAATTATTTAGTCCAAATAAGAGTCATTCCAAGATTAGTTTCCTCGTCAAGTTGAAAAATTATTTAGTCCAAATAAGAGTCATTCCAAGATTAGTTTCCTCGTCAAGTTGAAAAATTATTTAGTCCAAATAAGAGTAATTCCAAGATTAGTTTCCTCGTCAAGTTGAAAAATTATTTAGTCCAAATAAGAGTAATTCCAAGATTAGTTTCCTCGTCAGTTGAAAAATTATTTAGTCCAAATAAGAGTAATTCCAAGATTAGTTTCCTCGTCAAGTTGAAAAATTATTTAGTCCACATAAGAGTAATTCCAAGATTAGTTTCCTCGTCAAGTTGAAAAATTATTTAGTCCACATAAGAGTAATTCTAAGATTAGTTTCCTCGTCAAGTTGAAAAATTATTTAGTCCACATAAGAGTAATTCCAAGATTAGTTTCCTCGTCAAGTTGAAAAATTATTTAGTCCAAATAAGAGTAATTCCAAGATTAGTTTCCTCGTCAAGTTGAAAAATTATTTAGTCAAAGTAAAAGTATTTCCAAGATTAGTTTCCTCGTCAAGTTGAAAAATTATTTAGTCAAAGTAAAAGTATTTCCATGATTAGTTTCCTCGTCAAGTTGAAAAATTATTTAGTCAAAATAAAAATATTTCCAAGATTAGTTTCCTCGTCAAGTTGAAAAATTATTTAGTCAAAGTAAAAGTATTTCCAAGATTAGTTTCCTCGTCAAGTTGAAAAATTATTTAGTCAAAGTAAAAATATTTCCATGATTAGTTTCCTCGTCAAGTTGAAAAATTATTTAGTCAAAATAAAAGTATTTCCAAGATTAGTTTACTCGTCAATTTGAAAAAGTATGTAGTCAAAATAAAAGTATTTCCAAGATTAGTTTCCTCGTCAAGTTGCAAAATTATTTAGTCAATATAAAAGTATTTCCAAGATTAGTTTCCTCGTCAAGTTGAAAAATTATTTTGTCAAAATAGAAGTATTTCCAAGATTAGTTTCCTCGTCAAATTGAAAATTTTTATTACTCAAAATATGAGCATTTTTATACAAGGTTTTTGTGATGTTTCACAGGATCATAATCATAAAGAAAGAATAATATATCTCTTACTGTTTTTATAAACAAAATGACCATCAAAACAACATAATCCTCAAGACAAAAGCAATTGTGTGCAAGCACTATACTTCTGCCCATCGCATCCCATAAATGATAAAAACTGGGCACACAAATTTAGTAAGTTTATCACCAAAGATAAAATGGACTTTATGCGCTCTTCAGTTTGTTTTAATGTGAATAAAACTGGAAGATTGTTGTGTTTTACTCGTATATTCATCAGAAAAACCCATGTGAACAAATACACGTAATTATAGAAACGTATATGAGAATTGAGTTATACAGCAATATCCTTAACTATCACTTTTCAGTTTTTCGTAGTGTTTCTCATTATGATCTCTGGATTGAAGTGTAAACTATTTCAAACGACCAATGCAATAACTAACTATGCAACAGAGATGAGCTAAAACAGCCTTTCACCTCATAGTTTTTTTTTTTTTTTTTTTTTTTTTTTTTGCGTAAAAAAAAAAAAAACATTTCCTGAGAGAATTTTACAGGGATACTGTTGGACTAGAAAATGACACTCACTTTCGCCATAACTTTTTTTAACGCTTACTTTTGCCTACGGGCTACCGTATACGACTTTTTTTCTTGCCCATTAAAGCTGAATTTCAACGGAACAAGTAAAAGTATAATGACTTTATCTCACATTTTCCTTATATAATGAAGTTTTAAGGATCGCTAATCTGTCTTGAGAGTACAATTCATCGTATATTCCTAACTAATTTTATATATTTTGAAAGCTTTTACTTTATATGAATAAAAAATTGTCAGTATTAGAAAATTATATTGTATGGGTATTTATATCTGTGGAAGGTAAAAATAATAATAAATTCATAAATTATACCACCCATCTGGAGCATTTAATCTTTAATGAAATAAAATACCTATGATAAATTCAAATTACTTTTCCAAGAATTTCATCCGAATATGTTTGTGAGTTACTTGAGATTTTATCAAAACTTTTTGTTTTTATTTAACGTAGATGATTTATTTCGATGTAAGGGATTATATTTATCACTTAAGACCTTTCAGTAAATCATGGTGAAGCAGATAACAAAAAAATTTCCAGGTGAATATTTCAATTCTAGAAACGAGTACCAAAATTGGCACATCTACTTTTTGGTAATTGGTCTTTTGATAAAATTCGTTAACCACCTAAAATTCAACATTAGGGCCATTTTTCTAGATGGACCCCATTGAATATGCATATATTTTTTTCTTTTTTTTTCTTTTTTATTGCAATAATATTGAAAAGGCTCACTGGCTTCCTTGTACCAACAGAGTGAATGGCAATGATCAGGGTTGTGGTGGCTGATGTGGTAACGTCCCTGATTGGTGAACGCCAGACTTGGGGGTTCAAGTCCCATTCAAACTCGTTAGTTTCTTTGGTTGCTGCAACCTTACCATCCTTTTTAGCTAAGGATGGGGCGTTTGGAGGAGCCTATAGGTCTACCTGCTAAATCATCAGCAGCCATTGCCTGGCCCTCCTTGGCACTAGCTTGGGTGGAGAGGGGGCCTGGGCGCTGACCAAATGTATATATGGTCAAACTCTTAGGCATTAGTCTGTTTAATAGGGCAATGCCACTGTCCCTTGCCTCTGCCATTCATGAGCCGCCTTTCATCTTCTAAACAGCCAGGACACAGTGGATGGAACCACTGCTGTGAAACATCATATGAGGTTCAGCAGCAAAAGAATTATTATCTATTGGTTATAAATAATTTATTTAGAGTCACAAATCTTGTTTGACAAGCTTAGCATCAGTTCGGTACTGTATATCACATATAGTTTAACATAGATGTTTAGGTAGACAACCGCGCCCTAATTGACAAGGTGTGACTGTGTGTGAGATCCGAGCCAAGATTGATAGGGTTTTACATTGCTTCGCATCTAGCTATCTGGATGGCGTACAGATTGCATGGGATCTAAATGGTACTGGATGAATGACATGGCTAAGTATAGGACATAATTTTATTTCTATTTCCAAACCTAGCTGTATCCCATACTTTATTGTGCAAGATTATGATCAAGGGGGTAAAAGGAAAAACCCTCTGCCTTGATTCATTCAATACAGATAATCATCATACACTAATACCTTGAATACCATTCACTAAGATGACAAATACCAATCCAGGACCATCTAAATTGCTTACTAACTGGAGTAAATGTTGTTTTTGACAGAAAAAGAATTAGTGAATACGTGCAAAACAACAATAAAAAATAGCTACACTATGAATTTGACTTTCATGCAATGTGTAATGATTATAGTTCTGGATCGAGCCAGAGTTCATAATGGTGGTGGCAATAAAAAACCTTGAGGTGCAGTGTCACCAAAGTTGTCGTCTTATGTTTAAAAACTCAAAACTGCAGAGAGCCAGAAAAAAGAGCAGATTGTGCTTGGCGAAGAGAATACCGGACCAAGCTGTGTAGAAGCCAAAACGTTATTCATACGTTACAAAGAAGCCCAATCCTCTGAACTCAGCCGTTGAGATACTACCGCTAGAGTTATTGGATCCTTTGACTGGCCAAACAGTAATGCAATGGACCCCGCTTTCTCTGGTTACGGCACATTTGTCTTTTCCTATACATACACCGAATAGTCTGGCCTATTCTTTACAGATTCTCGTCTTTCCTCATACACCTGACAACACTGAAATTACCAAACACTTCCTCGCTCAAGGGGCTAATTACTGTACAGTGATAGTTCATTGGATACTTTCCTCTTGGTAAGGGTAGAAGAGACCCTTTAGCTATAGTAAGCAGCTCTTCTAGGAGAACGACACTCCAAAATCAAACCATTGTCCTCTGGTCTAGGAAAGTGCCATTGCCTCTGTAGCATGGTCTTCCACAGTCTTGGGGTAGAGTTCTCAAGCTTTAGGGTACACTCGGTCACACTATTCTATCATATTTTTCTTTCTATTGTTTTATTAAAGTTTTAATGGTTTACATAGAAAATACTTATTTTATTGTTTACAAGACCATCCTCTCCATATACTGGCAAATTATGCAAAGTTGGTTGACTATATTGACGATGCCTATTCCAGGTCGTTTAGTGAGGAAACCAGGTTAGTTTTTTTTTGTTTTTTTTTATAATTCTATAGTTTTTTCTAATAATTCTAACTTATTTCCCATGTGGTGAATTGTTTTAAATTATGAAAAAGTAATAGAGCAAAACAATAGCTTTGCAGAATTTGGCAGTATATGGGGAGCTTGGTCTTATAAACAAATACTCATAGTTGAATTAAATGGATCTAACTTCCCCGGGAGAGTCAACAACATACTCTTGTTGCTCTCATCACACTTTTCGTTGTTGGAATGTACTTCCAGCCACTCCAATATCCAGGTCACACATACTTATTTTTTCTATTTTTCTTTTATTGGAGAGGTTTTGTGTATGAATGTCAGAAACTGGAGGATTTTTATATATATAAAGACTCATCTTGAAATAACTACCTACTTTTTTCATTTTCCATGTAAACCAAATATGTACTCTATTGTTAATGATAGAATTATCTATTGTCCAGTATTTTCATAGAAACTCTTTTATTTTGTTTTCTAAAAACTGGATAACCTCGATAAACTTGCTGATAAAATTGCCTTTGTGTATACTGAAAAGCTCTTCATCTTTTAAGCGTACGATTGTTATCATTCTTTTCAGTCTTAGGGTTTTTGCAATGCTTTGGATAAAAACAAGAAATACTTTTTAGTGTCTGGTAGTTCAAGTATTTTTTCATCCCTTTTATATTTTGGGGGGATTTTTTATGTCATATACGCAGATACATCTCCCTTGTTCAAGTTTGTTTAATATTAAACGATTGCGTTTTTCACTACGTTTTTCAAATAACAACTGTCCATTTTATTCCTGCTGGAAAGAGAACAATGTAAGGGACCTTGTACTTTTTAATATTTGGATAAATATTTTGTGAATAATTCTTTATTCACAATTTTATGCAACACGTGAAAAATACATCTTTTGGGGGAATATCAAGACATTAAAAAAACAATTGTCCCCTTTGTCTATTGAAAACGTACCAGTTCATAACTCAATTATAAGGACTTTTACAAATGGTAATGACGTTTCTATTATACAAAATCAAATTACCATAGTAATGGCAATAAAGATAGAGTAGTAAATTGTTTTTTCGAATAGTGTCAAGGTGCTGAAGTGAATGAAAAATGGTTTTTACTTCTCATATCAGATCTTCATAATATAATTTTCATTATTCTGATGGAGCACTAATGATTATATATATAGGACCATTCATTAAAAGTTTAAGGTTTAAAGGCCGCTCATTAATGGCAGAAGCAAGGGACAGTAGCATTACTCTAGTAAGCAGGATAATGCCCTAGAGACTGACCATATATACATATGATCAGCGCCCAAGCCCAAACTCCACCAAAGCTAAGACCAAGGAGGGCAAGGCAATGGCTGCTGTTGACTCAGCAGATAGACCTAAAGGCTGCCCCCCCCCCCCCCCCAACACCACATCCTTAGCTCACAAAGATGGTGAGATTACAGCGACTAAAGTAACTAACAAGTTTGAGCGGGACTCGAAACCCAGTCTGGCAATCACCAGTCAGGGAAGTTACCACATCGGGCACCATAACCTTGACAGGGGATCTACGGTACATTGAAATATGAACAATGGAATAAGGAGTTACAACTTTTTTGTTAATTTGATGTCTTCAAGTATTCATTTCTAAACTTCAGATCTTAATTCAAAGTACAGTATTATGATAAAAAAATGTGGTATTAGATTCATTTTTGAAGCCCATCTCCTCTGATGCGTTCACAGTAACTTTTTATAAAGTGATAGATACTAACTTGAAGTTCTCTAGTCTTGCTTGGATAGTGTAATAGCCTATGTACCATGGTCGTCCTCTTTCTTAGGTAAGAGTTCTCTTGCTTCAGGGTACACTTGAGCACTCTATTCTATCTTTGTTGAGAAGGCTTAATAATAGGGCCAAGGATGCCCGGTGGCTTTCAATTGAAGTGGCTATCCTGAAGGGCATTTAGCCTTGCATGGTATATCGGCTCCTCCATGGTGACCGCTTTTTCCTACTTTTTTATAGTATACAGGTTTGATCAATCATTTTATTTATATTTCCTCAAAACAGATTGTTTTTGTTATCATCCTTGTTAATTTAGTTGTTAAATATGATGTATCTCTTTTATTATCATTAATTCTTATGCTCTCTGGAGACATTGAGTGAAATCCAGGACCAGTATGTCCTAGATCTCATCAATGTCATCTACTGTATTCCAATATTCGTGGTTTTTATGCAAATATTCAAGACTGCGTCCAGACAGTATGATATTCTTTTATTCTCACAAATTTTGGTTTCTAATAGAGTTACTTATCTGATCTCCTTATATCTGGGTGTATAAGAAGCCAATAATGTTGAAACGTGATGCCATCCCTAGTGCCAGAGGAATAGCGGTGTATATTAGGACTAAGTACCCTGCTTCTCCCAAGTCCTGCTATGAATGTGGATGTCATGAGATTCGGGTAATAAAAGTTTTTGGTAGGCATAAAAACTTCTATTTGTGCTCAATTTACCGGAATCCAGGCATGGATGATTCTATCTTCGATTGTCTTCTTACCATTATGGCTAAGATACAAGAAGATGATAGAAAGTCATCTTTTGTCTTTGTTAGTGATTTCAATGCTCACCATAGTGAGTGGTTAAGTTCTGTTTCTCCTACCGATCGCCATGGCTTGAGAGCTTTAGACTTTGCCTATGAATCTGGTTGTGAGCCAATCATATGTGAAGCTACTCACAGGTCTGAAAACTGCTTGGACCTCGTATATACAGACTCCCCTGTCATTATAACAAGTAAGGTTGGTTCTCCAGTCGGGACATCTGATCATGCCTTGATTTCATTAGTAGGGAAGACTGAGCAGCTTGTCCCTGATGTATCCTACTCTTGTAAGATTTATATGAAATCTAAAGCAGACTAGAATGGGATTTTGCATGATCTTTTGAGCTTGAATTGGTCGCAATTGTATAGTATGTTGATCCTGGTGTCTCTTTGAATGAGAATCTAGTCAACATAATTGATAGGCGTATCCCTTCTCGTGTGCTAAGGTATCGAGTGAAGGACAAACCATGGTTCAATGATGATTGTTGACGTGCTCATTTAGAGAAGCAGGAGGCCTATCATCTTTGGAAGGGTAACAAATCAGATTTGACGTGGAATGATTGTACTCAGCTTGAAACTTTTGCTCAGAGAGTTTATACAATCTAAGA
>NC_090740.1:122024320-122039320 GCF_036898095.1 Palaemon carinicauda | reverse complement strand
TACCCTCAAGCAAGAGAGAACTCTAATCCAAGACAGTGGAAGACCATGGTACAGAGGCTATGGTACTACCCAAGACTAAGAGAACAATGGTTTGATTTGGGAGTGTTTTCTCCTAAAAGAACAGTATTGCTAATATCCATACGGTAATACAGCAGTGTACATAGAAATGACTGATACCTTAATCTATTTTTATAAAAGCCGTATATTTGGATGTTTATCTATCTTCTACTTATAGTAGTGCCATAGCCTCTGTACCATGGTCTTCCCCTGTCTTGAGTTAGAGTTCTCTTGTTTGAGAGTACACTCGGCACACTATCCTATCTTATTTATCTTCCTCTTGTTTTGTTAAAGTTTTTGTAGTTTATAAGGAAATATGTATTTTAATGTTGCTACTGTTCTAAAATATTTAATTTTTCTTTGTTTCCTTTCCTCACTGGGCTATTTACCCTGTAGGAACCCCTTGGGCTTATAGCATCCTGCTTTTCTAATTAGGGTTGTAGTTTAATAATAATAATAATAATAATAATAATAATAATAATAATAATAACTGGGGTAATCAAGAAATAGGGCAACAAAATACATTTTCATCAGTCATTGATTATTAATCTTGATAATAATGGAAGGGTGCAACTAGTAATTACGAACGTTTGAGTAAACAAATACCAAATAAATAAGTAAATAAATAAATAATTAAATAAATTAAACATGAAGATATATCGGTAGATGGATAGATAGATGAGAATAGTCTAACATACCATGCCCCATTAGGAAATATGATTTCAATAGCGAATCTCCAATTGTTAAAAGACGGTTTTCCAACAACAACTGACTGGTCAGTCCAAAATATCGCTGCTACTGCCAATCAACAATAGATGATCCAAAATTGCCTATATGCACTCCATGAGCAATTGCCTCCGTTTATGATTGGTTCGCATGTGCAAGGGAATTGCGAAGCATGATTTCATGCAACTGGAAGTTCATGGTGATATGATACGGGTTTTGAAATTAATTCAGGTAAGGTTTATAGGTACGCTGTTAAAAATTTGCCGCAAAAAAAAAAAAAAAAAAAAAAATCCTGGAATAAATGTTGCCAGGCATATGCCGTTTTAAAAACGGATATATTGACGTTAAGGGGTGATATTACGGTCACCAACTCATTAAAGATAATAACAAAGAAGGGTTAAAGGTTCGGCAGCCTATATTTTATTGAAATACGAATGAGAATTTTCGATTGAAATTACGGTTTTTATTAACAGTGTATAAAAGATTATTATATTTAACGAACGTTTTGTGATGTAGCTAACAACTGTTTACTCAAATAAAAAGAAGTAAAAGTCCAATGTACCTGTTAATAAATAAATGCTTTTTTATAAATTTAGAAATTATGTAAATTATTTAATTTTTAAAAGCTATCATGTTTGAGTGAGTTATTAAACTGTGGTGGCCGAAGTGGTGAACGCCAGACTGGTGTTCGAGTCCCGCTCAAACTCGTTAGTTTCTTTCGAGTCCCGCTCAAACCCATTAGTTTCTTTGGTCGCTGCGACCTCACCATCCTTGTGAGCTAAGGATGGAGGGGTTGGGGGAGCCTATAGGCCATTGCCTGGCCCTTCTTGGTCCTAGCTTTGGTGGAGAGGGGGCTTGGGCGCTGATCATATGTATATATGGTTAGTTTCTAGGGCATTGTCCTGTTTGATAGGGCAATGTCACTGACCCTTGCCTCTGCCATTCATGAGCAACCTTTAAACTCGAATCACACGCTCGTGCACTGATAACTTCTTTCTGCCTGTGTGTACTTGTATAAATCTGTCTGAGTTTTTGTGATCTTCTTTCACTAACAGTGTTCTTAAAAAAACTTTTTGTCTGCAGAAATAAAGTTAGTTGCAATTACGTCGTCTCTCAGTTACCACGCAACTGGTGAATCCGCACAGAACAGTGAAAGAGTAGGATAAGCTAATCATTGGAGCTAATATGATTGGCATAGGGGAGAAGGGAAGAATAGATAGGAGGTACGTGAAGGCTTTAGGCTTGGAATTATAAATGAAGATGGTGAGTATACTGTACATTAGAGATAGCACAGCGTTTTGAATTGGTATGCATGAACACCTAGTTTTACCACACAGATAAGCAACTGATATCCTATGAAAGTGAAAAACGAATAGATTACATTCTAGGAAAAAAAAAAGAAAAAAAGACTGCGATGAACTCTACAGGAATTTGGGAAAAGCATTATTATTATAGCTTATTATAAGAGAAGTTATATGGTGAGTTATAAAAACCAAATTAGTGTTTCTGTTAGAATCCATTTTCTGCCTTTGTTACTTGTCATGTAACTATGGTAATAAACCAGCAATCTTTGCTTCAATGCTAGTGGGGCTGTCATACCTTAGTTTAAGTCTCTCTCTCTCTCTCTCTCTCTCTCTCTCTCTCTCTCTCTCTCTCTCTCTCTCTCTCTCTCTCTCTCTGTTTCAGCTAAGTATTTTTGGATGGGAAGAACTGACAATCTATAATATTTCATTTCAAAGATGTAAGCAACTCTTCATTTAAAAAAATAGATAAATAAAAAAACAATGACCATAACAGATTAACAGAGTAAAATAAACTTTTTATGATTACTCCGGTATATTGACGACACAAAAGGAAATCATCAAAGAGACTGAAACCAATAGAATATTTTAGAGGGATTTTGATTACGAACACTGTCTATGTGTCGTGGCGTTACAAGAGGCACTTCAATTCGTTCCCTTTATCATAACGCTCATTTGGTATTCCCTTTGTACAACTTCTACTACGACTCCTTTATTGCATTTATATAGGAAAGGAAAACACCCTTCATTGCACGAACGAATATGAAATACACCGAAAAACACCCTCCATATCTCATTGCACGGAAGGAATGAGAAATAAACCCAAACTCCTTCATTGCACGGAACGAATATGAAATACACCCAAAAAACACCCTTCATTGCACGAACGCATATGGAATACACCCGAAAACAGCTTTCATTGCACAGAAGGAATATGAAATACACCCAAAAAACACCCTTCATTGCACGAACGCATATGGAATACACCCGAAAACAGCTTTCATTGCACAGAAGGAACATGAAATACACCCAAAAACTCCATTCATTGCACGAACAAATATGAAACACACCGAAAAACTCCCTTCATTGCACGAACGAATATGAAATACACCCAAAAACACCTTTCATTGCACAGAAGGAATATGAAATACACCCAAAAACACCTTTCATTGCACAGAAGGAATATGAAATACACCCGAAACCACCCTTCATTGCACGGAACGAATATGAAATACACCCAAAAACACCCTTCATTGCAGGAACGAATATGAAATACACCCAAAAACACACTTTATTGCACGGAACGAATATAAAATACACCCAAAAACACCCTTCATTGCACGAAAGGGAAATGAAATACACCCAAAAACACCCTTCATTTTCACGAACGAATATGGAATACACCCAAAACATCTTTCCTTGCACGAACGAATATGAAATACACCCGAGCTCACTCACAATGTCAGACTTATTTACAAGTATTCCTTCTGTCTATAAAGACTGGTTTACTTAAGAGAAGAAATGACGGGAAGTAAAGTCACGCAGAGGTCGTGTTTACTTCCTTCCTTTTGAAATACGACGTTTGTCAACAAGGTGTTACTGCTTTCCGACTCCGGAAGGTTTTTGTCAATATAAACCACAGAAAAGTATACTCGGTATAAAGAACTTAATTACGGTTTCTCTTTGTAAGAGCATTTTCTAGGTTTATAAAAGTCATGTGTAATTATCCCCACTTGCAATTACATTTTTGTCCTGACTATTATATACTAGTATGTATTCTTACATATACTTTTTTTTTGATAATATATACAGTATATTATAATATGAAATTTAACGGTGATTATTACATTTTATAATAAGAGAAATGCAGTACATTATAATATTACAAGTAACGCAGAGTATTATATTCTATAATAAGAGAAATGGGTGAGATATGGAAATGTATTTCCATTAATATTCCTTTCCTGCCTTTGTTAACTGTGGTAATAAGCTAGCTCACTTTATTTTAATGCTAATGATTCTGTCAAAGCCTAATACAATCTCTCTTTTCTCTCTCTCTCTCTCTCTCTCTCTCTCTCTCTCTCTCTCTCTTACCTAAACCAGTATTTATCATTTCCATATTGACACACCATAACTATTTACCTTCGTCTTACTCAATTCCAATACTTTTATAAAATAAAACTCTCTCTCTCTCTCTCTCTCTCTCTCTCTCTCTCTCTCTCTCTCTCTCACTTAGCTAAACAAGCCTTTATCCTTTCCATATAGACACACTATAACTACTTACCTTAGTCTTACTCAATTTCAATACTTTTATAAAATAACAATCTCTCTCTCTCTCTCTCTCTCTCTCTCTCTCTCTCTCTCTCTCTCTCTCTCTCTCTCTCTCTCTCTCTCTCTCACTTAGCTAAACCAGTATTTATCCTTTCCATATTGACACGCCATAACTATTTACCTTCGTCTTATTCAATTCCAATACTTTTATAAAATAAAACTATCTCCCTCTCTCTCTCTCTCTCTCTCTCTCTTGCACTTAGCTAAACCAGTATTTATCCTTTCCATATAGACACACCATAACTATTTACATTCGTCTTACTCAATTCCAATACTTTTATAAAAATCTCTCTCTCTCTCTCTCTCTCTCTCTCTCTCTCTCTCTCTCTCTCTCACTTAGCTAAACAAACTTTTATCCTTTCCATATAGACACACCATAACTATTTACCTTTTTCTTATTCAATTCAACATCTATCTTATTTGATTTATATACCAGTACCCTAAAACCTATAAAAAACATTATTGTGTTAATTTGGGTTTTAATTATCTTCCTTTAAAATAATGGTGTGCGTGGGAGGGGACCACCAAACATCTATCTTCAATATTTGACGACATAGAAAATCCCTGAAGCCGTGAAAATACTGTTATTTTTTATACAATAAATGAGAGAGAATATGTGATTACAACTGGTCTTTTGTTCAAAGGTTCATGTGTTATTTAGGGATAATTTCCTTTCTCTAAGATGCTCAAAAGTCTTTACTTAGTGCTCCCACACCATAGGTATATAGAACTAAGAAATATCTAATCCAAAGACTATAATTGTACATTTAGGTAAATAGTAAAAATTTCAATTGTAAATTCAGTATAGGGAAAATAAAGAAATATTTATGTAAATATAGACTGGAACAACTGAGGTTAGCAGTGCCCTGGCTGATCATTTCTCAAATGCATCATACAAGTGTGAAGCATCCCGTTATAAATTGTAAGATTATAGATGTGTATTTCATTTTAAAAACTAAAAAAAAAAAAAAAAAAGGAATTATACCAGATCCCCTTTATTATCAAAATACAAATTAAACGACCATTGCTCTCTATTTTCTTCTAAATTTATGGAGAAGAATTAGAACCAGGCAACTATTGCAATCACCATGTAAATGGCCAATCAACACCTTCGTTATCACGTGAGCTTTTTTTGGGTCAATCTTCTACCTCTATTGCGTCACCAACTACATCTTCCTCCTTTTCATACAGTTCTTTCTTTTTGTTGTTTCGGTATTATTATTATTATTATTATTATTATTATTATTATTATTATTATTATTATTATTATTATTATTTACTAAGTTACAACCCTAGCTAGGAAACCAGGATGCTATAAGCCCAAGAGGCTCCAACAGGGAAAATATCCCAGTGAGGAAAGGAAACAAGGAAAAGATAAAATATTTTTATAGCAGTGACAACATTGAAATAAATATTTCCTACACAAACTATAAAAACTTTTCCAAAACAAGAGCAAAAGACATATGATAGAATAGTGTGCCCAAGCGTACCCTCAGGGAAGAGTTTCTTTTTCTCTGTTGCAAATATTCCCATTTTACGATTATTTCCATGTGTTTTAAACACGTGGAAGGTATTGATATATCGCTGTATTGTTATAAATTGTGTTAAGTGTCGGAACTGTGGTAGTTACTGCACGTTCAAAGGTGTCATTCCTTATTTCAAAAAACTATGAGATGGTGCCGTTGCTCCTATTGATTTTTTATTTTTTTTTAGACTGCAACTGAACTTTTTCTAAAGTAAGGGCAGATTTCTGCCATGGGTAATAGTCCCTTTCATTAATTACTTATTCTACCACAACAGAAACCATGAAGATATAGTCAATAATATCAGGTTAATAGCACCAAACAATTAGGTAAAAAAAAAAAAAAAAATGCATTAAATTAAGGATTCATGTCCACGGGGAAGTTGTGAGAGATGTCGTAAAAACACAATAACACAAGTTAGGTTAGGTTAGGAACCTTAGGTTAGGATGTAACTTAGTATGTTTGTTTCCCCGGTGAAATATTGTTTTTCAGGTATGAAGAAACGTCTGGAATATTCAATGGCGTCCAGGGCCTAATGTTAGTAAAAAATTGGAAATAAGAAAAAGGATATGAATATGTGTATTGTCGTATATACGTGCATTAGTAGTGTTGATATTTATTGAGAATATATGTTGCAAATGACCCTTAATTAAGTAATATTTTATATCGATAATTAACTGAGAAATTAATAAAATACAATTTAGGATATTTTGAGCAAAAAATCCTTTTTAACTCTATCAATCAAAACATCCAGCAAAAGCATATTTTACTGAGATGGTTTTTAACATATGTTTTTTTTAATTAGACGAATTGGAAACTATAAAATGGATAGATTATACAATATCAATATCAGCTTATATATATATATATATATATATATATATATATATATATATATATATATATATATACTTATAAATAAATAAATAAATAAATGAATATATATATATATATATATATATATATATATATATATATATATATATATATACTTATAAATAAATAAATAAATAAATGAATATATATATATATATATATATATATATATATATATATATATATATATATATATATATATATATATATATATATATACATATATGCAAAGTCTGTGTTCAGAATAAAACCTATCATATAATCCAAGAGACCTCATTCATCTATTTTACACCAATTAAACTTTAGTATAATTGGTGTAAATTTTATACATAATCTAAAACATGCATAAGAAAATTTAATATATAGTGTATACATAAATGTATGTTTTATATATATATATATATATATATATACATATATGTATATATATATATTTATATATATATATGAATATATATATATATATATATATATATATATATATATATACATATATATATATATATATATATATATATATATATATATATATATATGTATATATATGCATATATATATATATATATATATATATATATATATATAATATATATATATATACATATATTTATATATGTGTGTGTGTATGTGTGTGCGTGTCTGCGTCTGTGTGCGGGATGGGATGGTAGAAGCGGCTTACATAGAACTCAAATGCAGCATAAGAATCTCATAAATATTCCAGTAATTTGGCTGAATCTATTTCCATAAGTGATTCAGTCTAGAAACAACAAACATTTTAGTATTCACAGTTGATTATTCATTCTAATTTGAAAGTGAATAACAACGATTATCTAGGGTGTTTGGAGGTCGATGGGAGAGAAGTAAAAAAATAATTCCCTTTGAGATGCATGTTGATTTGAACGTGATTGTATGGAGGTACTGAATGAAATATATTCCCCAAAATTTCATCGGTGCTGTATGATAATTTCATCAACAAGTCTTGGGGGGGGGGGGGGGGCTGAGGAACCAAATTGGAGACCATCGCCAGCCCACAAAGCTCTCTAACCAACCTCAGCTAATTGTTAGGACTTCATTTTAGAGGCTGAAAACATTTCATGGAATTGCCAAAGAACTAAAATCATTTTATAATATTATTTTCTATTTTACTGTAGGCAGTAGCAATGTTTTCCTATTCATGATTGGTGTGCCAACCTCAGCTAATTGTTAGGACTTCACTTTAAAGGATGCAAACATTTCATGGAATTGCCAAAGAACTAAAGTCATTTTATAATATTATTTTCTATTTTACTGTAGGCAGTACCAATGTTTTACTATTCATGAGTGGTGAATCAAACTCAGCTAATTGTTAGGACTTCGCTTTAGAGGCTGCAAACATTTCATGGAATTGCCAAAGAACTAAAATTATTTGTGATATTGTTTTTTATTTTACTTTAGGCAGTAGCAATGTTTTACTATTCATGAGTGGTGTGCCAACCTCAGCTAATTGTTAGGATTTCACTATAGACATAGTGGATGCAACCAATTCATGGAATTATTAAAGAACAAAAGTTATTTTATGATATTGTTTTTTTATTTTACTTTAGAGTTTAGACAGTAGCAATGTTTTGCTATTCATGAGTGGTGTATTGTTCTATAAGGTGTCTGGCTATATCAGTTTGCAGAGGTAATGTGAAGAACTTGCCAGGTTGCCAAATGTTGTTTTTAATGAATGACCAACATTTTATCACGTAAGGAAATCCTAATTTCGTAATATTTATAATCTTTATATGTAAAAAATATCATTAAAATTAAATAGCGTATTATCATAATAAACACAGAGTTAAGTTGAATGCCATGATTTGTCAAGTAATTAAAATCAATTCTTCTAGGACCTCCCCTTCCAATACAAAATAATGCCTTATGAACTTAAGAGACTGAAATATATTTAATTCTGTTTAAAATTCCTCTTTTGGATAAGATAATTTAACTTAGTTTATGTAGCGAGAGAAGGGCAGCATAGCTTAAGAAAACCCAAAAGTCGAAATTACATGATACGTTTACGGATATATATATATATATATATATATATATATATATATATATATATATATATATATATGTTTATATATATGCATATATATATATATACATATATATATATATATATATATATATATATATATATATATATATATGCATATATATATATATATATGTATATATATATATATATATATATGTAAATATATATACATATATATATATATATATATATATATATATGTATATATATATATATTATATATATATATATATATATATATATATATATATATATACAGTATATATATACATATACACACAAACATATATATATATATATATATATATACATATACACACAAACATATATATATATATATATATATATATATATACATACAGTATATATATACATATATATATATATATATATATATATATATATATATATATGTATATATATATATTATGTATGTATATATACTGTATACAGACACACACACACACATATATATATATATACATATATATATATATAAATATATATATATGTATATATATATATATATATATATATATATATATATATATATATATATATATATATATATATATCACTACTCACTCACTCACTAAATCCCGTCCGGAATTCTCCGGGTTGGGTCCTGCATCTGATATCGCCATTCTCTCCAGAGACTCCTATCCAATGCCATCTGTGCCAGCTGCTGAAATGTCTCACCTCCATTTGCTTTCTTGAAGGTTTTCACCCATGTATCTCTTGGTCGTCCTCTCGGTCTATTTCCGGCCACTTGGCCATGAAGCACTATCTTTGGCCATCTGTCCTGTTCCATCCTCTGTACATGCCCAAACCATCTCCTCTGAATATCTTCCACTCTAATCAGAATTGTGTCCTCAACACCCAGCCATTTCTCTCACTCTCTCGTTCGTAATTCTGTCCTCCCATCTTACACCACAGATTCTTCTCAGACATTTCATTTCAAAGGCTAATAACTTTTTCTCCTCTCTCTTCTTCAGTATCCAGCATTCAGCACCGTATATCACTGTGGGGATTACTATTGCTCTTAATAGCCTAATTTTCAACTTAATGGATATATTTCTATCTTTCCAGATTCTTCTTAGCCTTCCAAATGATTTCTGGCCACTTGAGATTCGGTCTTGAATTGCTCTTTCCATCTTTCCATCTGCTGTGAAAAACACACCCAAATATTTAAACTCATTGACTTGTTCCACTTCTCCCTCTGATAGCTGTATTTCTAAGGCCTCTCTCTGGCGTCCAATTTTCATACTTTTGGTTTTCTCTCTATTTATCACTAATTCATACCTACTGCACTGCTCCTCCACCATTCTCAACACTCTCTGAAGTTCCTCCTTAGTTTCTGCTAAAAGCACTATGTCATCTGCATACCTCATATTAGATATTTTTTGTCCCTCCTATATCTATGCCACCCTCATAATTTCCAAGTGCCATTCTCATTACCCATTCCAAGTATAGGTTGAAGAGGTGTGGTGATAGTGGGCAACCCTGTATAACCCCACCAGTGGTTATGAACTCTTCTGTCAAACATACAGTATGTATGTATATATACTGTATATATACACACACATATATATGAATACATATATATATATATATATATATATATATATATATTATATATATATATATATATACATATACAACTAAAATATTGAGTCACGGAGCAGTGCACCAAAATGTAATATCTAAAACATTAAAATAATGGTAAAAAATATATACCATAATTTTATTTATCTGTAATAATGCTCACAAACCATGCATGAAATAAGAATTGAACAAATTCTGTGAGAATGATGAAATACTAATATGTTATATTCATAATAATTCATACCTCCTTTCTCCCTACTCAGTTTTCCGACTTAGTTCCAGAATACAGTGCTCTTCTGTAACTTTTGCATATAGAATCATAATTAGGAAACGTTGATCATATATTAATTTGTAGTCATCATATGGGTCTTTCTTCCCTCTTGCAATTAGGAACGCTCTAATACCTTCCCACTCCTTCCTGTTATTTGCATATGTTAAAGTCAATATGAAAATCTATCAGTTAATTATTATGAATCTTGCTTCTGTTAAACCTTAGCAATTCTGATAAGGCTATTAATTTTCCCTTTCAATCATTTATGAGAGGGGAAACTAATAATTATTATTTACGTATAATAAATTTCTCGTTTAGCGCAGGATTGCATTCCAGTGTTAAACTGGTTTTTATGAATAATTTTACGTATGTTTAAGACGAATTTATCTTCATCGCTATTTGAAAATAGTAAATTTAATAATAGTACATTCAATTCAAGATTAACAATAATGGGGGGGGGGGGGCGTTAAAAAGGAAATAAAATTTTGTGACACGTGGGACCTGAAATGACCAAAGTAGCAGTGTACCAAGGACCCCTTGATTTCTAATGTCTCTCTCCTACAAAGGTACGCATGCCAAGGGTGTTTGCAGCCCATATTTTGATTAAACTCTTATATGTTGGACTAAAAGATATTTCACTTTTCCCACCAAACTAGTGGTTATCCTACCGCATCACACTATACCCGAATTATTGTAGGTTGTACCCATAAAAGTATTATTATTATTATTATTATTATTATTATTATTATTATTATTATTATTGTTTGCTAAGCTACAGCCCTAGTTGGAAAAGCAGGATTCTATAAGCTCAAGAGCTCCAACAATGAAAATAGCCCAGTGAGGAAAATGAATGAGGAAAAACTACAGTAGAAGGGAAGTTTAAGAATAATAATAACATTAAAATGAATATTTCATGTATAAACTATAAAAAACTTCAAAATAATAAGAGGAAGAGCAACAAAATAGAATAGTGTGCCCGAGTGTACCCTCAAGCAAAAGAACTCTAATCCAAGACAGTGGAAGACCATGGCATTGAGGCTATGGCACTACCCAAGACTAGAAAAACAATTGTTTGATTTTGGAGTATCCTTCTCCCAGAAGAGCTGCTTACTATAGCTAAAGAGTCTCATCATCCTTTACCAAGAGGAAAGTGGCCACTGAACAATTGCAGTGCAGTAGTTAACATCTCGTACCAAAAAGGGATACAATGAGCAGCACAGTACGATGAATCCTTCCTCTACAAAAGACTAAGGCACAACATAGACTGTAGGTAATGAGGGCACACAACAGTAGACTGGGGGCACCCGAAAAGCATCACATAAAACTTAAGACAGGCATTGAATACCCATATTCAGTGGTAAAGTGATAAGGATATTTGAACTGTCTTGTGTGTAGAGTGATTGTTATGATGCGCTTATTCTTTCTAAATAATCCTATCTGTGATTATATGTCTAATTAAATTTCATGCATATAACGCAATATCTATCTATCTATCTATCTATATATATATGTATATATATACATATATATATATATATATATATATATATATATATATATATATATATATATATATATATATATATATATATATATATATATATATATATTTATGACTTATTGAAGCTAATGCTTTGAGGGATGTCAAAACGTTTATATCCTTGCACGAGTATTTGCTATCGGCATATTGGTTTAGTAAATCTAGCGAAGTAAACACCAAGTTCTCATATTTAAGTGCTCCTTTATGTGAAGATAATTGAGAAGCTCAGCCTACCCTCATTAGTCAGGAAGGGAATGTGATATGAAACAGTATTATAATAAAGAATAAAGTATATTAACGTAAAGTAAATATAATGATTATAAGTATTTTCCTTGAAACCATTAATTTTACAATTAGTTGATAATGCTAACTGATAGAATCCCACAAAAAGAATTGGGCATTAATGCAGGAGAATATTGATTGCCGTTATTGATATATATATATATATATATATATATATATATATATATATATATATATATATATAATATATATATATTCTATGGGTAATAAAAGGAAACAAGGAAGCTAGGGTAATTCAGTTGAAAATATTCTATCTCTCCTCTGATAAAGATTTAATGCTAATACCATGAAGTTTTACCCTTTTGATATAAAATGCCGATATAACTTCGCATGAAAATTTCCCGTTGCTTATGCTCATATCTGGCTTATGCATTATCTAGATACAGGTCACATCCTGCGGGAGCCAGGAGTATTTCTAGAAAAGAAATGATGGTTCCTTTAGCTGCTTTCTTGTTTCACACAAATCCAAGACAAGGCCTTGGGGATTCCACTGACTGTTGCAAATGACCTAGGGACGTGTCAGGCTTGGGGAAGAAACAAAGGCACCTTCACCTTGTTTCTTCACAATTTTCCGTAATGCTGATCGCATCATGGGACCGTTCTGTTCTGATCAGAGGGGGAGAGAGAGAGAGAGAGAGAGAGAGAGAGAGAGAGAGAGAGAGAGAGATCTGTGTTACTGTACGGATATGCGTCGCGGTATGATAATGAAGCAATATCCAACAGGTTTCGTAGATTTGAGAACAAAACCATCAGGAGAGAGAGAGAGAGAGAGAGAGAGAGAGAGAGAGAGAGAGAGAGAGAGAGAGAGAGAGAGAGATATATCTGTGTTACTGTATGGATATGCGTCGTGGTATGATAATGAAACAATATCCAACATATTTTGCAGATTAGAGAACAAAGCCCTCAGAAGAGAGAGAGAGAGAGAGAGAGAGAGAGAGAGAGAGAGAGAGAGAGAGAGAGAGAGAGATATCTGTGTTACTGTATGGCTAATGAAACAATATCCATCAGATTTTGTAGATTAGAGAAGAAAACCATCAGGAAAAGGAGAGAGAGAGAGAGAGAGAGAGAGAGAGAGAGAGAGAGAGAGAGAGAGAGAGAGAGAGAGAGAGTGAGAGAGAGAGATCTGTGTTACTGTATGGATATGCGTCGCAGTATGATAATGAAACAATATCCAACAGATTTTGTAGATTAGAGAACAAAGCCCTCAGAAGAGAGAGAGAGAGAGAGAGAGAGAGAGAGAGAGAGAGAGAGAGAGAGAGAGAGAGAGATCTGTGTTACTGTATGAATAATGAAACAATATCCAACAGATTTCGTAGATTTGAAAACAATACCATCAGGACGAGAGAGAGAGAGAGAGAGAGAGAGAGAGAGAGAGAGAGAGAGAGAGATCTGTGTTACTGTATGGATATGCGTCGCGGTATGACAATGAAACAATATCCAACAGATTTTGTAGATTTGAGAACAAAGCCCTCAGAGGAGAGAGAGAGAGAGAGAGAGAGAGAGAGGAGAGAGGAGAGAGAGAGGAGAGAGAGAGAGAGAGGAGAGAGAGAGAGAGTGTGTTACAAGGATTTACAAGGATTTTGGATGTCTCAAAGACTTTTTAGTCCATCCGCGGAGACTCCATTTGCTCTTTGGTAGTTTAAGCATTTAGAAAGTTCTCATGATCTTGTCTAACTTATTCTTGAACTTGTTTACCGTGTCACTGTTTACTACATCCGCTGGGAGTTTTGTTCCAATTATTTGCTATTTTGTGTGCAAAGAAATTGCTGCACTGGGTGGCATTATATCTTTTCAGTTCCAGTTCGTATCCGTTACCTCTGGACTGACTTGAGAGAGAGAGAGAGAGAGAGAGAGAGAGAGAGGGAGAGAGAGAGAGAGAGAGAGAGAGAGAGAGAGAGAGAGAGAGAGAGGGGGGGGGGGCTTGATGATCATTTTCCAGTTTCCTCTGTTTCTTTTCGAATAAGTATTCATCGTTAATCACAAAAAAACATGATATAATATACTTTTCACTGCCTCCTGCGCCCCACAAATAAGAAGAGAATACAATTACTGCCAAGCTATATGCGAATTTAGGCATGAAATTAATTCTAACAGTCAGGCCTTCTCAATCATGATACTGAATACTACACACTATTCTAGAAGTTTTATTCCAGCTGTGACCAAGTTGTGGAATGATCTTCCTAATTGGGTAGTTAAATCGGTAGAACTTCAAGAGTTCAAACTTGCAGCAAATGTTTTTATGTTGAAAAGGCTGGCATAAGTCGTTTTATCGTATATATATGATGACATATCTGTTTTGATGTTGTTACTGTTTTTGAAATATTTTATTGTTAACTTTTTCTCATATCATTTACTTATTTCCTTATTTCCTTTCCTCACTAGGCTATTTTTCCCTATTGGAGCTC
>NC_090740.1:122014320-122016820 GCF_036898095.1 Palaemon carinicauda | reverse complement strand
ATTTTAAGGCTTGTTGTACAACAATGTGTATACTATAGAAATCCACTTTTGATGGCAAATGTGGACTATGAAAAAAGCCTTTGATAGTGGCACTAACCAATTCTGTGGAGAGTCCTGCGTTATTAGGGAGTTCCTCTCAAATATATAAATTTGATGAAGTCTGTTCATGAGCATAGAAAGTGTAAAGTTAGTGTTAGTGGCGTCTTATCAAACGAATTTTCAATGAACAGTGGATTACTACAAGGGAATGTATTGTCACCTATGTTGTTTATCCTCTTCATGGATTTTGTAACAGTTGGGGATGATGGAGAAGGATTGGACAGGATTGGTAATAAGAAGTTAGCTGACCTAGAGTATGCTGATGCCGCTGTCCTTATTAGCAGAACACCACAAGACTTGCATAGCTTGCTTACCAGAATGCATGAATTATCACATGGTAATGAACTAAAGATAAATAGAAGAAAGATAAAGATGACGAGAAAGGAATATGCAATTCACGGTGAAATACCATTGGAAGGAGAAAGGATTAATGAGGTGGAATCATTTAAATATTTACAGTAGGAACTGTGATCCTTTAATATAGGATCTTTAGAATTTGGGTGGAATGAAAGATTGAAAAAAAAAAAAAAATAAAACAAGGGCTAGGTTGAGTAAGATTTGGAAATCAAATCGCCTGAAATTGCATATAAAAATCAGGCTATACATCAATTAGTGAAATCGGTGTTAAAGTATGGCCATTGGTCGTAGTTTTATGTATATATGTATATATATATATATATATATATATATATATATATATATATATATATATATATATATATATATATATATATATACACACACATATATATATATATGTGTGTGTATATATATATATATATATATATATATATATATATATATATATATATATATATATATATATATATATATATACTTGAACACAAGTAGCACATCAATAACGAAATATCATTTACGTTAAAGGTTTTAAAGGTTAAAGGCCACTCATGAATGGCAGAGGCAACGGACAGTGACCTTGCCCTATCAAGCAGGACAATGCCCAAGAGACTGACCATATATCATATATCAGCTCCCAAGTACCCTCTCCATTTAAGCTAGGACCAGGGAGGGCCAGGCAATCGCAGGTGATGACTCAACAGATAGACCTATAGGCTCCCTGAAACCCCCCAAACCTAGTTCACAAGGATGGTAAGGTTGCAGACACTAAAGGCACTAACGAGTCTGAGCGGGACTCGAACCCACGACTGGCCAACACCAGGCAGAGACGTTACCAATCAGGCCACAACAACCCAATCAACTTATTTTCTATAAAAGGTGAAAAATTACTTTTTTAATGCTAAATGGTCTTAGAAATTTTTTTAAATAAGAAATACAACTACTAGTTAATATCATCATCTTCATCATCATCATCATCTCCTGAGGTCGAGGCAGCTATGTCTGTCTGGGGAATTCCTTTCATATCTGTTCATTAATTTGTAACCTGGCATAAGCAGACCAAATCTCTACTATAACTCGTCAGACGTCCGTCAAGTTTAATGACGCATTGAAATCTCCCAAAGGCTCTCTAATTGCTCCCTTATTCCATTAAAACAGAAAGGAATCAACTGAATAACCTGTCTGACTCATTTCCTCGGCGTAATTGCTTCGTACTCTACTATATATTGCAAAACAATATACTCATCATTTTAAAATGTTTGTCATTAAGAGGGATATCTTCTAATACTTCTATAAATCTTTAGAAAATAATGAATATTTTTGTAAAGTTCGCTGTAAAATTTCTCCAATGGTCTTGCATAACACAACTTTTCCTTGAAAACAAATTTCTTTTGTAGATTATATTGAGTGATTAAAAAAAAAAAATTCTTCAGAAAATAATGAAATTTTTTTTAAAGTTCGCTGTAAAATTTCTCCAATGGTCTTGCATAACACATCTTTTCCTTGAAAACAGAAGTTTCTTTTGTAGATTATATTACGTGATTAGAAAAAAAAAATTCTTCAGAAAATAATGATTAGTTTTTTGAAGTTCGCCGTATAATTTCTCGAATGGTTTTGCTTGAAACAATTTTCCCTAAAAACACATTTGTTTTCTGTTAATTATATTACGTGATTTTTATTAAAAAAGATATATATAAATCCTCAGAAAATAATGAATATTTTTCTGAAGTTCACTGTATAATTTCTCTAATGTTTCTGTTTCATATAGTTTTTCCTTAAAAACAAGTTTCTTCGTGATTTTTATCCCCCAACATATATATGAAAATCTTCAGAAAATAATAAAAATTTGTATATTATATAATTTTATATTTTATATTTTATATTTCATATTTTATATTTTATATTTTATATTTATAAAAATTGTAAACGATTCATAATTATAAACGATCATATTGAAAGCCTGAAATAATCCATTAGTTCAATAAAACTAATTAACAGGAAGTGGTTTGGAGAGTGCTTTCTGTGTTCTAAGCATAGGCGATAT
>NC_090740.1:121994320-121996820 GCF_036898095.1 Palaemon carinicauda | reverse complement strand
TGGAGACCCAGTCTTCTTTGCCCCGAATGTTTAGGAGGAATGCTTTCGGACTGCGTCGGATCACAAGGAAAGGGCTCGTGTAAGGGGGCGTTAGTGGTGGCTTGCTGGTGTCGTTGCGCAGGAAGACGTGCGTTGCAGAGTGCAAGTCCGTTGGTATGTGATGCTTCGCTGGGGGCTTGTAAGTCTGGCGGCACGGAGTAAATTTTCCCACGACGTGACGTATGCGCTGGAGATCGTCGGAGGAGGTTGTAGAAGGAAAAAATTCGGCAGGGACGACCAACGGGTCGCCATACACCATTTCAGCTGCCGAGACGTCGAGGGCGTCTTTAGGAGTGGTCCTTAGTCCCAGGAGGACCCAGGGAAGCTGAGTAAACCAGTTGCAATCCTTGCAGCGGGACATCAAAGCTGCTTTGAGGGTGCGATGAAAACGTTCAACCATTCCATTGGCAGCGGGGTTGTAGGCCGTTGTCTGATGTAGGGTGATGCCCAGTAGATTCGCTAATGACGTCCACAATTGAGAGGTGAAAGTGGTTCCCCTGTCAGAAGTAATATGCTCAGGGATACCGAATCTTGAAATCCATCCAGAGAGTAAGGCAGATGTACATGAGGCGGACGTTGCAGTTTCCATGGGAATGGCTTCAGGCCAACGAGTGGAGCGGTTGATGACGGTAAACAGGTAACGATGTCCTTGTGATGTGGGTAGGGGGGCCTACAACGTCGACGTGAATGTGTGCGAAACGACGCTGAGGTTGAGGAAAGGTACCCACTCCTGAATCCGTGTGTCGATGTACTTTGGAAGTTTGGCAAGAAGTACAGACGCGGACCCAATCCTTAGTATCCTCAGAAATGCCGTGCCAAATGAACTTTGCCTTCAGCAGCTGTGCAGTAGAACGGCACGAGGGATGTGAAAGGCCGTGAATGAAATCAAACACCTGTCGGCGCATGGGAGCAGGAATCCAAGGTCGCGGTCTACCAGTACTGACGTCACAGAGGAGAGTGGTGTTGGAGTCTTCAAGGGGAAAGTCTTCCCAACGAAGGGACGTGCAGGATGTCCTACAAGCTTGATACTCTGGATCCTGTCGTTGGGCGTCAGCCAGGGCGTTGTAATCCAATCCCAGTTGAACGGCAGCCAACGTGTTTCTTGACAGGGCATGGGCAACGGGATTCATTTTCCCAGGGACGTATTGGAGGGTGCAATTGTATTCAGCCACGGCGGAGAGATGTCGGCGTTGACGGGCGGACCAGGCGTCAGACAGTCGAGTGAAGGCGTGCACCAGAGGCATGTGGTCTGTGCGAATGACGAAGGGCGTACCTTTTAAGAAATGGCGAAAGTGACGGACAGCCAAGTGCACCGCCAGCAATTCTCGATCGAAGGTAGAATAACCCGATTCTGCCTTGGACAGTTTTCTGCTGAAGAAGGCCAATGGGCGGGGAGAGCCTTTGACCAGCCGCTCAAGTACTGCACCAATAGCGACGTCGCTGGCATCGGTGGAGAGAAGGAGAGGGGCGTGTGGGATAGGAAAAGTGAGAGCCGCAGCAGTTGATAGGGCCTTATTTGCATTGCAGAAGGCTGCTTCTTGAAGGGGACCCCACTTCAGGTCCTTCGGCTTGCCCTTAAGGGAGGCGTAGAGGGGAGCAAGAGTGGCGGCAATGGCTTGCAGAAAACGGTGATAATAGTTGATCATGCCCAAGAATTCCTGCAGAGCTTTGACGGTCGAGGGCACAGGGAAGTTCTGAACGGCTGCTACCTTCTCAGGGAGGGGGTGGACACCTTCAGGAGTGATGCAGTGCCCTAAGAACGATATTTCGTTGGCGCCAAAGGTACATTTGTCGTACCGGACTACAAGGCCGTTTTGTTGCAGGCGGTCGAGCACGATGCGCAGGTGACGGAGGTGTTCCTCTTTTGAGGAGTAGAACACAAGTATGTCGTCCACATAACATACACAGAAAGGGAGGTCCCCTAAGATGCCATCCATGAGACGTTGAAACGTTGCCCCAGCATTACGAAGGCCAAAACAGGAGTAATTGAAGGTGTATGTACCAAACAGAGTGGTGATGGCGGTCTTGGGGATGTCTTCTGGATTCATAGGCACCTGATAATACCCCTTCAGGAGGTCGAGTGTAGAGAAAACCTTCGCTTTGTGCAGGTAGGAGGTCACGTCGGCAATGTTTGGGAGGGGGTAGTGATCCGGTTCTGTTTGCATGTTCAGGCGCCTGTAATCCCCGCACGGACGGAGGGAGCCGTCTTTCTTCAGAACGATGTGTAAGGGCGACGACCATGGGCTGGAGGCCTTTTGGCAAAGGCCCATTTTCTCCATTCCGGCGAACGTCTGTTTGGCGGCTGCCAATCGTTCCGGTGCCAGACGTCTGAATTTTGCGAAGACTGGGGGTCCCGTCGTCTTGATATGGTGATAAATACCGTGCTTGGCAGGAACCGTGGGCGTTTGGCGAAGTTCTGGACGGAAAACTTCCGGGTACGACGTGAGGAGGTGGGCGTAGG
>NC_090740.1:121963653-121971153 GCF_036898095.1 Palaemon carinicauda | reverse complement strand
TTGAAAGGAATCTCGCAGGTATTTATCAAATTGTTTTATGATGGGTTTTTTTATTAGAGCTTTCTTATGTATGTAATTATTCCTCACATCTGATGTTTATATATGTATGTATATATATATATATATATATATACATATATATATAAATATATAAATATATAAATATATATATATATATATATATGTGCATATATATATATATATATATGTGTGTGTGTATATATATATATGTGTGTGTATATAAATATATATATATATATATATGTGTGTGTGTGTGTGTGTGTTTATGTACATATATATATATATATATATACATATATATCATCAACATCTCCTACCACATCTATTGACGCAAAGGGTTTCGGTTAGTTTTCACCGGTCGTCTGTATCATGAGTTTTTAAATCAATACTTCTCCACTCATCATCTCCCACTTCATACTTATTAGTCCTCATAATCCTGGGTCTCCTAACTCATTTAAGTACCTTTTGGAGCCCTGTTGAAAGTTTGGTGAACCAATCTCCCTTGACGAGTGCGAAGAGCACGCCCAAACATTCCCCATTTACCCCTCACCATAATCTCATCCGCATATGGCACTCAAGAAATCTCTCTTATAGTTCCATTTCTAATCCTGTCCTGCCATTTGAATATTCTTAGGAGGGCATTGTTTTCAAATCTACAAAATCTGTATGATATTGTTCCATTATCATATCATCACTCGTGTCCATACAGTAACACAGATCTCACTGAACTGATATATAGCATAATTTTTCTATGTGATTTCTGACGATATTTTTCCCAAATTCTGCTTAACCTAGCTATTGTCTGATTTGATTTTCAATCTTTCATTAAACTCCAATTTTAAAGACCCTGCATTAGAGAACATAGTTCTTAAATATTTAAATGATTTTATCTCCTCAATCGTTTCTCCTAATGAAATATATGTATGTATAGGCCAATGTATTTATTCATATATATATATATATATATATATAATATATATATATATATATATATTTATTCATTTATATATATATATATATATCTATATATATATATATATATATATATAAAGCATATAAATATATATATATATATATATATATATCAAATAAGCCATATATATTTTTGATACATTAATGTCTGGATTCTCTTAACGACCTCGGGATCAGAGCCCCAGGCGAAATCACTGTCTATACAGGTTTGCCGACCAGGGTTCGATTCCCGGCCGGAGCCAAGCTCTTGTCTTTGTGTGATTTCGCCTGGGGCTCTGATCCCGAGGTCGTTAAGAGAATCCAGACATTAATGTATCAAAATATATATGGCTTATTTGAATATGAAAAACACGTAAAAATGTGCAAAATTTATCATATATATATATATATATATATATATATATTTATATATATATAGAATATATATACATATATATATATATATATATGGATATATTTATATAAATATAATTATATATACATATATATATATATATATATATATATATATTTCACTACCACTCATGATTTTAAGCAAATCAATGTAAATATAAGCCACAATGACATCTAATATCGAATTCTACCTTAGGGAATGTATATACTGTACACGGAAAATTCACTTATATCTAACGGATATACATTTTTAAATGTAGAGTTCAATATCAAATGCCATTTTGATTGATATCTATACACACACACGCATATATATACATACATATATATATATATATATATATATATTATACCTATATATATAGAATATATATACATATATATATATATATATATGGATATATTTATATAAATATAATTATATATACATATATATATACACACACATATATATATATATATATATATATATTTCACTAACACTCATGATTTTAAGCAAATCAATGTAAATATAAGCCACAATGACATCTAATATCGAATTCTACCTTAGGGAATGTATATACTGTACACGGAAATTCACTTATATCTAACGGATATACATTTTTAAATGTAGAGTTCAATATCAAATGCCATTTTGATTGATATCTATACACACACACGCATATATATACATACATATATATATATATATATATATATATATTATACCTATTTAATTATTATTATTATTATCATTATTAATATTGTTATTATTATTATTATTATCATCATTATCATCATTATTTTTATCATTATTATTATTATTATTATTATTATTATTATTATTATTATTATTATTATTATTATTATTATTATTATTATTGTTGTTGTTGTTATATACTAATAATGCTGCTTAAATTGGTAGGTCAGTGTTCATTACCAGTCAAATCTGCAACTAATCAATAGTTTATAAATACATCTCTTAACAATCACGTACAACTTCTAGCTCGTAAAACTGGTAATATATATATATATATATATGTATATATATATATATATATACATATATATATATATGCCTATATATATATATATATATATATATTTATATATATAATATATATATATATGCCTATATATGTATATTATATATATATATATATATATATGTATATATATATATATATATATATATAATGTATATATATATATAATGTATATATATATATATATATATGTATATCAGTCTTTATATAGTAAGTATACAAATTTTCTATGCTAAGAACTGTATTAGAAGTACAAGTCTAAATCCTGGAATACAATTAGTACACTGTTAAAAAATTGCCGTTAAAAAACGGTAAAAATTCTGGGATAAATGTTGCCAAGCATTTACCGTTTTGAAAACGGATATATGGACTTTAAGGAGTGATATTACGGTTACCAACCCGCAAACGAAAATAATTTAGGATAAAATTACGGGCACTAAATTACTCGCTAAGAACAATATATTTTTCGGATAATTTCTGATGAAAATTGCATTTTTTTTTTTTTTAAATACAGCGTACCGTATCATCAAAGCAAGGTACATGATAGCCAACTGATGATGCTCTGTGTATGCACAATACAAAAAGCCAAAATAATAATGATTAAACCATATAAATCGTAATTACGGAAGAAAATAATGACAAACAATCAAAGTGCATTAGCCTATATACCAAGAAAAGGCTAATGAATATAAAAAAAAAAAAAACTATAATTTTGCTAAATCAACATAGAGCACATCATGATTTCAAACTAAATCGAGGAAGAAGATGCTAGCTTATGTTAGTATTAAGAATAAGACTAAAATGAATATTGTAAGAAATAAAAAATAAAGTGAATATTGTAGGAAATAAAAAAAATACCAATAAAGACAGTGAGTAGATAACACTTTTGTAAATAAAGATACACGCTAACATATCATTATCATTATCATTACTTGCTGAGCTACAACCCTAGTTGGAAAAGTAGTATGCTATAAGCCCAGGGGCTTCAACAGGAAAAATAGATCAGTGAGGAAAGGAAACAAGGAAAAATAAAATATTTTAAGAACAGTAACATTAAAACAAATATTTCGTATATACACTATAAAAAATTTAACTAAACAAGAGGGAGAGAGATACAAAAGAATAGTGTGCCCGAGTGTACCCTCAAGCAAGAGAACTCTATCCCAAGACAGTGGAAGACCATGGTACAGAGGCTATGACACTGCCTAAGACTAGAGAACAATGGTTTGATTTTGAAGTGTCCTTCTCCTAGAAGAGCTACTTACCATAGCTAAAGAGTCTCCTCTGACCAAGAGGAAAGTAGCCACTGAATAATTACAGTGCAGTAATTAACCCCTTGGGTGGAAGGAGAATTGTTTGGTAATCTCAGTGTTGTCAGGTATATGAGGACAGAGGAGAATATGTTAAGAGTAGGCCAGACTAGTCGGTGTGTGTGTAGGCAGTAGGAAAATGAACCGTAGCCAGAGAGAATGATGCAAAGGAGTACTTTTAAAAGCATTACGGAAAATTCCCCACCACCCACACCCCAGAAAAAACTTTGCATCTCATAAATCATAGAAGTGGTATAAAAATACTTTTTTTTTTTTTTTTTTCTAAATTCCAGTGACATCCATTATAATCTAAGCTTCTCTGAATAAAAAATTCTTAATATAGATTATGCTTAATAATTCAAGTCTGTTTGATAAAAAAGCATGGCTTCGAGGAACAAGCATGAATACTTAATGAGAGACTCACAAGTTACAAAGAAGAATTTTTAATAACTACCTTTAACCAACCAGCAAAGTCTTCGATGAATCTACTAAGTAATACAAAAGCGAGACTAAAAAAATCCCCCCTTTTTATCAAAAGTCTCTTTGCTCATGTAAGTATAACAAAGTTACTAAACATATTCCAATCCTTTTAGAAGCATGTCCAATCTGGTAGATGATAGTGTTGTTGTATAAGATGACAAACAAAAGAAAATCATCAAAGGTTTTCACTGATAGTTTTCTTACTCCTGTTGCATAATAGATGACTAACGAGATATATTCACGGTATGCCTTGACAAAGGAAAAACTTTTCGTTAGAACGGAAAGTTAGTTATTAATTCAGTATATGTTTTATTGTCGTGATTATTAAAATAGAAATTGTACATTAGCTGTGAATATATGATTTAAGATCTGTTTGATACATTTTACATAGTTTTTTTTGCTACATTATATAGAGTACTTAACTATATCAACTATAATTTGGTAGTAATTTTATTTGTTTAAACATTTGATTGCTTATATTGTAGTTGATATTATACAACGCATGATCATTATTCTTTGTATATATGTATATATACATATATGTATATATATACACCTATACTTGTATGAGTATATATATATATATATATATACATATATATATATATATATGTATATATATATATATATATATAGATGTGTGTGTGAGTTTGTATATATATATATATATATATATAGTGTGTGTGTGTGTGAGTTTGTATATACATACCTATATATATATATATATATATATTGTATATATATATATATATATATATTCGTATTGTGTAGTGTATTCATTCTAAGCTTTAGAAAGGATTAGGTATTGTAACGTCATGTCGTTGAAAGTTGGCCAATCTTCAGGATAACTGAGTCAACACAACAAAAACTAGGTTATACAACTTTGCTATTTGCGTTCCATTTGTCAACTGGCGAAGGTATGTAATATTTCAATTATAATGGAATGATATTTCTAACAGATGATTTTTATCTCTCTCTCTCTCCCTCTCTCTCTCTCTCTCTCTCTCTCTCTCTCTCTCTCTCTCTCTTAAGGATTACAATGAGTTAGATAAACAGGGGAAAATATGCCTAAATTTTCAATGCAACATACCTTCTAAACTGAAGCAGTACTGCATTAGTTATTCTAAAGACATCTTACATATTTTCTTCATCTTACGATACTCGGTATTCGCATACTATTCCTGGAAGGAACACTTCCAGACTTCTATAATATCGAAGAAATATTAAAATTTCTATTTTGTATATTTGACATATGATAAGCTGGATGATATCTTACATACTGATTAACATGGACTACTAGGAAAATGTTGATAATGTTACAGGATGCCCTCATTTGCTCTCTTATAGGATTTTTCCGTATGCAAAAATCCTCATAGAGAAATCCTATAGAGAGAATCTACTAAAATGAGAAGCCATATTAATATTTCCACGAAGATTAGGCTTTCCTTTTTGGTATGGCAGAATAATTTCTTTATATATGTTAGCCAAAAAGAGATTTCATTCAAGAATGAAGACTTTGAAGGGATAAGTGACAGAAACTGTCAGATTTTGTTTCAAATGAAGATACTGAATGTCACTTCAAGACGAACACAGAATAAAAAAGATATACATTTCCTTCACAATAAATGAGAAAACTGTCATATATTGATACATTATTTTTCATATTTTGAATAAATCAGGATATAATAATATAGAAGATTTACTCCTAATATTTGTGCTCTACTGTTAAATGAATTACCTATTGATTATGCAGAAATATAAACACAAAAAAGTAGGTATCATGAAAGATTAATTAATTATCTTGATATGGTATATATGTACACAAATTTCTAAATAATATATAAATACAACTTACGCATTAATTTTCTATTTCATAACAATTTGTAACGCGTAAAATTATAGTGAAGACGAGCATGCTGTCTATCCCCCAAAGAAACGTTTGAAATTGAATTCATGAATTCACAAAGGCAGAAAATACAGTTGAAACTAAACGTCTAAGATATCATCCAATCCCTCCTGACATATGACCTCCCCCCTGCATCCCCCTACTTAGCATTCCCTGACCCCCACCCCTGTCCTCATCCTCCTCCTTCTCGAAGGATATTAAAGTATACGCATCAATACTCTTAGTTTAATAGTCTTGATGCTAATTTCTTTGGAAAATCCCCTCATCATAACACTTTCATAGCATCACAACAAGAGAGCCTCGATGAGGGATACTTGATCCTCCCATGGGTGAAACCATTGAGAGGATATTCAAAAGAATCTCTCTCTCTCTCTCTCCTCTCTCTCTCTCTCTCTCTCTCTCTCTCTACGACAAGAATGAGATTCAAAAGGATTACAATAAGGTAAATAAACAGGGAAAACTCTCTCTCTCTCTCTCTCTCTCTCTCTCTCTCTCTCTCTCTCTCTCTCTCCGCCACAGGAATAAGATTCATAAGGATTACAATGAGGTAAAAAGACATGGAAAACTCTCTCTCTCTCTCTCTCTCTCTCTCTCTCTCTCTCTATGCGACAAAATAAGATTCATAAGGATGACAATGAGGTAAAAAAATGGGGAAAATCTCTCTCTCTCTCTCTCTCCTCTCTCTCTCTCTCTCTCTCACAAGAATAAGATTCATAAGGATTAAAATGAGGTAAATGAACAGGGAAAAAGACTCTCTCTCTCTCTCTCTCTCTCTCTCTCTCTCTCTCTCTCTCTATCTGCGACAAGAATGAGATTCATAAGGATTACAATGAGGTAAATAAACAGGGAAAACTCTCTCTCTCTCTCTCTCTCTCTCTCTCTCTCTCTCTATGCGACAAAAATAAGATTCATAAGGATGACAATGAGGTAAAAAAAACGGGGAAAATCTCTCTCTCTCTCTCTCTCTCTCTCTCTCTCTCTCTCTCTCTCACAACAATAAGATTCATAAGGATTAAAATGAGGTAAATGAACAGGGAAAAAGACTCTCTCTCTCTCTCTCTCTCTCTCTCTCTCTCTCTCTCTCTGCGACAAAAATAAGATTCATAAGGATTAAATTGAGGTAAATTTAAAGGGAAAACTCTCTCTCTCTCTCTCTCTCTCTCTCTCTCTCTCTCTCTCTCTGCGACAAAAATAAGATTCATAAGGATTAAAGTGAGGTAAATTTAAAGGGAAAACTCTCTCTCTCTCTCTCTCTCTCTCCTCTCTCTCTCTCTCTCTCTCTCTCAAGATGTACAAGGAGTAAGTTTTATGACATTTTGAGATATAAAGACAGACTGAAGATTCTTGAAAAGTTTTGAGTGGGTCATTATGCTGGGAACAAGTGAAGACAGTC
>NC_090740.1:121956153-121958653 GCF_036898095.1 Palaemon carinicauda | reverse complement strand
CATATTTGCACAGACTCGCAACGGTGCCCTTTTAGTTCGGAAAAGTTTCCTGGTCGCTGATTGGTTAGAATTATCTTGTCCAACCAATCAGTGATCAGGAAACTTTTCCGAGCTAAAAGGGCACCGCTGCGAGTCGGTGCAAATATGACTCGCTAAAAGAAATGGACTATAGTCAGGTACGTTACCACATCGGCCACCAAAACCCAAAACCGACTTACTTACAGACTTGGTTACTAATAACGGCTTTTTTCCAGTTGTTCATTAATCCTTCATATAATTATCCTCTTGTAAGATTTTTTATGTAATAGTGAAAAGGAATGGTATTTGTCATCAGTGCTCATCTCGGTAGATACCAAAGGGTTACCACATCTCTAGCTGTCTCCTCTCTATGAGAGTTAATACTTACCTGGAACAAACATCCCGTATGTCAATTATATTTCTGAAGATTGCCTGTTGACATATCAAATATGAATATTATAAAGTGACGCTTCATTTTTATGTTGAACAGGCTAGCATGAGTCTTTTTTATAGTTTATATATGACATATCTGTTTTGACGTTGTTACTGTTTTTAGAATGATTCATTGTTAATTTGTTCGCATCATTTATTTATTTCCTTATTTCCTTTCCTCACTGGGTTATTTTTCCCTATTGGAGCCCTTGGGCTTATAGCATCTTGCTTCTCCAACTAGGGTTGTAGCTTGGATAGTAATAATAATAATGATAATAAGGGTGGTCGTAAAAAGACTGAGGCTACCTATATAAGATATGTTTTTAATTAAATTAAATGAAATATATGTAAGTGATAATTAACTGGAGGGAAGGAAAATTCATAATAAGCAGTTATAGGTAAATATTCAATAAATGATAAAGTACTTAAACTATGTAAACGTACAGTACTATACGGTTCTTGCCAGGGATGAAAATGAAATAAAAGACGTTTTTACAAAAACAAGAATTAAAAATTTTTCTGAGATTTGGTCCTTCTAGGTAACGGCATACTGTGACAAAGTTTAGCAATTAGTAACTTTACATTCAATGGTACCATATCTAAAAAGAACTAACGAAGTAAAGTAAAGTTTCTTGTCCCAAGATTCACTCAGAAGAAAAAAGAAAATATATCTAAAAACATGTACATCCTGAAGAGGACTTTTGTCAACTTCAATCTCCTTTTAAGATTCTACGATATTTGCAATATTGTTAAAATGGTTATGAAAAAGGTATTAATTCGGAGAGATATTGCTCCAACACTTTTATGACTAATTTTATAAAGAGTGTTTGAAACACGTAGAAGTTGCTTTTAAAAACGATAGTAGAAAATAGGAAAACTTGTGGTTGCCTGGTGGTAGCGTCCTTGCCTGGTGATTGCCAGACTGAGGTTGGAGTCCCTCTCAGACTTGTCAGCTCCTATGGTTGCTGCAACCTTAACATCCTTGTGAGCTAAGGATGGGAGGTTTGGGGAGACTATAGGTCTATCTGCTGAGTCATCAACAGCCATCACCGGGCCTAGCTTGGATGGAGAGGGGGCTTGGGCGCTGATCATATGTATATATGGTCAGTCTCTAGGGCATTGTCCTGCTTGGTAGGGAAATGTCACTGTCCCTTGTCTCTGCCATTCATGAGCGGCCTTGAAGCCTTTAAAACCAGCTAATAAAAAGAGAAAATTTCATAGATACACTAAATCCAAATAAAATGTAGGTGGTTCTGCTCTTTTGTGACTTCAGGTCAACGTTAATAAATGATTAAACTTCCTTGAATATGAAAATTAATATTATACAATCTTCGATTGGAAAGAAACTAAGGTCCAGAAAAGACCATTACATTTTCATAATTTTTTCATAAAGTCTTTTCATTGTTCACTTACATAATAATGATGTTATAAGGTTATCTAATTTCTGCAATACCTTATCCAGGTAACTAAAGTTTTTTCTATTCATGTAAAATAGCAATACTCTAATGACATGGTTTATGCTTCTGAAGTTTTCTTTATATATTTCCCTAGTAGGCAGGACAATGCCCTGGAGACTGACCATATGTATATATATATATATATATATGTGTGTGTGTGTGTGTGTGTGCGTGTGTGTATACATGTGTATATATATGTATATATATTTGTATATAAGGTTATATATATATATATATATATATATATGTATATATGTATATATATGTTTATATATATGTATATATGTATATATGTGTACATATATATATATATATATATATACATTGTAATCAGAGCTACTGATGACTCAGCAGATAGACCTATATGCTCCACGAAACACCCCCATCCTTAGCTCACAAGGATGGTGAGGTTGCGGCGACCTAACGAACCAACGAGTTTGACCGGGACTCGAACCCGAGTCAGGCGATCACCAGTCAGGGACGTTATACAAATATCATAACATCGGTAGGAAACTGAACATAAAGTATAAAATAAGCAAAATAGAACAAACATACGAGAAGATCGCTAGCCATTTCATTAGACTCCCTCTACC
>NC_090740.1:121945920-121955653 GCF_036898095.1 Palaemon carinicauda | reverse complement strand
GAACTGGCGTGCCAGAGCGTACCAATGCGTGCCATGCTTCCCCTTCCAAGCATCGTGCACGCCAGTTCACGCATCGTTCACTCCAGTTCCCGCACTGTTCACTCCAGTTCACGCCAGTTCCCGCATCGCAGCCTTCCCACTGACATTATCACGCATTGTACTCCCGCATTGTCTCGCACTGTTCACGCTAGTTCGCGCATCGTTCACTCCAGTTCCCGCATCGTTCACTCCAGTTCACGCCAGTTCCTGCATCGTTCACTCCAGTTCACGCCAGTTCCCGCCGGTTCACGCTAGTGCCCGCCGGTTCACGCTAGTGCCCGCCTACTCATGCTAGTGCCCTCCTACTCCGCCAGTGGAGCTCTCGTGGGATTATCAGGGGGTGGAGCTCTCGTGTGATTAAGGGGATTAGGGGGTATATAAATTGAGGTCCGAGGACACTCCTAGCCATTCCAGAGTTCGCCAGCGAGGAGACAACATGCCTAAACTGAAGCAGCCAAAGGGAAGGGGGAGGAAAATGGACGTGATGGAGGAGACTGCAGATCGAGAATCTCCTCATTCATCATTTTCAAGTCTCGATATGGTCATCCCGGAGACACAGCAGGATACAAGCCAGAGCCAGGTATCCTGTGATGACGATTTAAAGAAGAAGCGGGTTCGGGTGTCTAAGAAGGACATCCCTGACTACCAGTGGACGGAAGAGACGGAGACTACGTTGGCCGACCTTGTCAAGGAGAACCCCATGCTCTTTGACAAGAAACACAAGGAGTGGATAAACAAGGTGTTGAAGGACAGCAGGTGGGCATATATAGGAAGCCAGCTGGAACCTCCTGCCACTGCTGCCCAGTGCAAAAAACGCTACGAAAACTTGAGGACGAGGGTTGGCAAAATTATGAAGAAGGAGAAGAAGAGTGGAGCTGGCCAAGCCCAAAGGAGTGGCCGTGATGACTTCATCATGGACACTTGGTCGTTCCTCATACAGCACATCGTCCGGGGAGAGACAGTCGCCAGTGAGGAGTTTCGTGGCTCCGAAGGAGGTGCCACGACAGCCAGCGAAGTCGACGATGACGTGAGGTCGACGGGGACTCGCAGCCAGGCATCTACCACCACCAGGAAGGACAAGGGGAAGGGGTCCTGCCGAACACTTGACACCTCTCACAGCGACACCTATGTGTCGGAGAAGGATTTCAGCAATATATTGAGGAATGTGAGTATTAATTCTTTTTGACATATGCTATCTGTTGCATTAAAATGCTGTACTAAATTGTTTCAATGTTTGTTACATATATACATATATATAATATATAATATATTTTTATAATATTTTTTATGTTTCAGCTTGTGTCGAAAGCTGATTCGTCAACCCCAACGTATATGGGCCAGCACAAGATTGTGCACGATTTTTCGTGCCTGCTGGAAGGCTACATGCGTGCCATCCCAGTACACCGATGGCACGAATTCCAAATAGAGTGCCTCAATCTCACACAACGTTACAGGGACGAGACTCAGGTCTTGCAGCAGGCACAGCAACAATCCTCAGAGACCTGGGCAGGCCCACAGCAACAGCAACCTTTACAGCCCCCTGTGCATCCCCCTGTGCATCAGCAACCCCCTCAGCAACAGTCACCTTGGCAGCCCCCTCACCAGCAGTCAACTTGGCAGCCCCCTCACCAGCAGTCAACTTGGCAGCCCCCTCACCAGCAGTCACCTTGGCAACCCCCTCACCAGCAGTCACCTTGGCAACCCCCTCACCAGCAGCAACCTTGGCAGTCCCCTCAACCAGGACCCTCGCATGCACAGCCAGAGCAGCAGCAACAGCATCGTCCAGCCAGTCATAACTGGGTGCCGCAGTCAAGCCCTTCTTCCTTGCCCCGTACCACGGAGTGGCACCCAGGGATGCCAACTCCACTGTCATCCACCCCTGTCCAGGTGACCTCGCCATCAGTGCCAGTGTCGTCACCCACCCTTGTCCAGGCTCCTTCACCAGCACCTTCATTAACGTCGCTGTCGGCGGCATTCAAAAGTCCATTGACCTTCCCTGTCCTGACCCCGGGGACCATCGACAGCAGCCTTGATGAAGCCATGACACCCTCACCCCTCTACTCGTCCAAGGAGCTTGATACCCCACCAGTCAAGGACAAGGAAATTTAAATAGTGTAAAATATTTGTACATAATTGAAGTGTGATACTTGTATATATATGTTGTTTTAATGTAAATAAACTATTTATATATTTACAAAGACTTTTCATCTATTTCCTTAAAATACAAAGAAAGAAACAGTAAAGTAAAAAATAATAAAAGTGAAGAAAAATAAACCCCCCAAAAAATTTATATTTGCTGTCTTAATGTGGAAAAAAAATGATATCTTATTTCAAACTATTTTTATCTTTATAATGAAGAGAAGCAAAAAGGAAACGAAAAAATTAATGAAAATGAAAGAAAAATAAAGCTAATATGTTTTTATATTTGCTGTCTTAATGTGAAAAAATAATGGAAAGTTGAGTATTATCTTTACTATGTATAAATGTAAGCTCTTGTCATTTTGAATGAAATCAAAAGTGATATTAACGTAAACAAGAGCTGTTGCCTACCGGAGGCATCCAGGATGCTATCGCTCGCTCTTATGGGTCATTTAGTTTGCTAGAGCGACGTTCCCAGTTTGTTTTGCTTTAATAATCTAGCTATTTAGCTCCGCATAAAATGCTTATATTGTTAGCTCGGGGATTTCGACACGATCGAGGTAACGATCCTGCCTTTGTTGACGTATTGTCGCTATAGGCAAATTTTTTTAAGTTTGCTGTTTTTCATGTAAAAATGAAATGATGTCTTATTTCATGCACACACTTATTTTCATCTATTACCAATCAAGATGCACATATGTTGTTTTAAATAAAAATGTTATGAAAAATAAACCCTAGAAATTTTTAAGTTTGCAGTTTTCATGTAAAAATTAAATGATGTCTTAATTCATGCACACACTTATTTTCATCTATTACCAATCAAGATGCACATTTGTTTTAAATAAAAATGTTATGAAAAATAAACCCAAGAAATTTTGAAGTTTGCTGTTTTCATGTAAAAATTAAATGATGTCTTAATTCATGCACACACTTATTTTCATCTATTTACCAATCAAGATGCACATATGTTGTTTTAAATAAAAATGTTATGAAAAATAAACCCAAGAAATTTTGAAGTTTGCTGTTTTCATGTAAAAATTAAATGATGTCTTAATTCATGCACACACTTATTTTCATCTATTACCAATCAAGATGCACATTTCTTTTAAATAAAAATGTTATGAAAAATAAACCCAAGAAATTTTGAAGTTTGCTGTTTTCATGTAAAAATTAAATGATGTCTTAATTCATGCACACACTTATTTTCATCTATTACCAATCAAGATGCACATTTGTTTTAAATAAAAATGTAATGAAAAATAAACCCAAGAAATTTTGAAGTTTGCTGTTTGAATGTAAAAATTAAATGCTTTCTTAATAGTTGTACATATTTTATGTCTGCTATTTATATGTAAATCAAATGCTTTCTTATAGAAACTAAAATAAAGGGCCACAAAAAATACAAACGAAAAATATACGTTTCTTTTATTTACAAAATGGAACAACTATACAGCTCATGGAGGTACTACAATTTTTTCTTGCCAAGGGACAGCACCAGCAGGGGACATGTAGTAATGTGAAAGGTAGTCTCGCTGATCCTTTGCATCCTTCTGGATATGATGGCCGGGTAGAGTCATCAGCCCCTGCAGGTTTTGCTCATTCCTCCATGCACCAGGGATCAGAGCATGTGTGTCCGGATCTTCGTAGTCCACTTCTGACAAAGCACCTGGGTATTTGATGAGGACGAGGTTGTGCAGGACACAGGCACACATGGTGATCAGGTTGATGGTGCTTGGCTTCTGCTGCATAGTCGTCAAGAAGCAACGGAACCTTTGACTTAAAATTCCAAAGGCATTCTCAACGACACGTCGGGCACGAGACAACCTGTAGCTATATATGCGTTCTCGTAGGACTTGTGACCGATGGGAGAATGGTTTCATCATCCAGGTTCGTAGAGCAAAGGCGTCATCCCCAACGAAGTGATAGGGCACTGGGTGGTCATCATTAGGGAGTGGTTCTGGTTGAGGCACTCCAGCTATGTTGTCTTCTACAGCATCATGCAGAGAACAGTTGCTCCATGTTCCTCCATCCGACGCACCACCCTCTGCCCCAACATCCACATAGAGGAACCTGTAGGAAGCATCTGCGACTGCCATCAGTACAATGCTGTGGAAGCCCTTGTAGTTGTAGTAGTAAGAGCCAGCATTGGGTGGCTTCTTTATGGCAATGTGCTTTCCGTCCACAGCCCCCAGACAGTTGTGGTAATTCCATCTGGAGCTGAATCTGGCAGCAACTTCCTTCCAGGCCTCTTCAGTTTTGGGGCAACGCAGCACTTCGTCCTTGTAGGCAGCGATGATGGCTTTACACACCTCTGGTATTAACTTGCTGATGGTACTTGCTTCAACCCTGAAGCTGTACTGTAGACTTTGATAGGAATTTCCAGTGGCTAAAAAGCGGAGGGTAACAGCAAGCTTGAGTCCAACTTGAAGCGGTTCCCTCATGAAGGTAGACTGCTTCAGGAGGTGCGGGGTTAACTTCTCAACCATCTCTTGAAACAGGTCAGGTGTGATTCTGAGGTAATTTTTGTAGCCCTTTGGATCTTCCTTGTGGAGTTCAGTCAATAGACTGTCATAGTGTCCAAACGAGTGCCTTCTGGTTAACCATTCCCTGACCCACACTTTCCTTTGTATCTTTCTTCGAGGTAGGGTGGGCTTTTGTTTCTCTTTTTCCTTTGCCAGCCTTTTCTGATGCAGTCCAACAAATGCTACAGCAGCTGCTAGGTATAGGTATCTTCTTCTCAATGCAATGGTGTCTCTGACAGTAAGCATGTTGTCTCGTCTGAAGCCAATCCAAGAATGTCCTCGGGTTGGAGAAGCCCCGTTTTTATATGGAGTGGCCAATTCGTGAACTGGCGTGAACTGGCGTGAACGATGCGGAAACGATGCGGAATGATGAGTGAACTCGCGTGAACGATGCGCGAACTACGCGTGCCAATTCGTGCCATCGCGTGAACGTCGCGTGAACGTCGCGTGAACGATGCGCGAACTGGAGTGAACTGGTCGTGAACAGTGCGCGAAAAACACCAGTGCGTGCCAAAAAGTGGCACGCACTGGCGCGCATCAATGCGTGCCAGTGCGTGGCAAAAATGCGCGCAAGTGTCAGGGGGGCTTTACACTGTTAAAAAAAAATCAGAAATTCCCCGTGAAAGATTTAGTTCTCAGCCGTTATTTCAGTAACCTACAGGCGACCGTAATTTTACCATACTTTTTTTAATATCTTTTATCGGTAGGTGACCGTAATATCGCTTCTTTACGTCATTATATCCGTTTTTAAAACGGTAAAAATCCGGAAATAAATGTTGCCAGGCATTTAACGTTTGTTTCATACATATTTTGTACATTGTACTTTTGATATCTATTTCAGGATACCCACTTTGAATTTCAAGGTCTCCCTCTATTTATTTCCTTCAACATTTTCGAAAAATACTCTTTTTCAACATCAATTCATCTAAAATTACCAAACCATACAAATATAATTTCCTTCAACATTTTCAATAGTTAAAAGTCTTCACCACTTGCTTTGAATCTACATGTCATACACAAACGAGTTTTTTAACGGCGAACTTAATGATAAAACAGTTTTTATCAACTGCTTTAATCATCTAGCTCAAATTCACTTAAAGCTCCAGCATTCAACTTCTAGGATGGAAATATCACTGAACATTAGCTTAAAACATTCAGTCATTTGCGTTCATCAAAACACGAAGTTACTTCATAATCTAGCGTCCACACCCTGCTAACTTTCTCGTTTCCAATAATAAAAGATAAAAAAAAAAAAAAAAAACTTTCTCGTTTCCATTATATGGGATTTGACATTTCTCGGAAATTAGAATCATTACATATACTTCCAAAAACTAATACAGAGGAATAGCTAGCTTCCATCTGGTAGATTAAATAATAGTCACCAATAAATACTTCTCTTCTCAATAGAAAATGAGGGAAGTTCTAAGAGCTAGTTTTTATATTATTATTATTATTATTATTATTATTATTATTATTATTATTATTATTATTAAGCTACAACCCTAGTTGGAAAAGCAGGATGCTATAAACCCAAGGGCGCTCCAACAGAGAAAATAGCCCAGCGAGGAAAGGAAAAACCCTAATTTGACGGTCATCTAAAAGGGTATCGTTGATTTGGGGAAATATTATCTGGCTTTAATTTGTTATAAGTACATTACTGCGATGCTTGGGCAATTTAACAATACTTCTCCTGTACTCCTAGGCACCTTTGGAAAGCAAAATTGATTCGATCCAATTAATGAAATGCTTGTGCAATTCAAGAATACTTCCCCTGTACTTATAGGCATTTTTGAAAGGTAAAGTTGACTCAATCCAATTAACGCGATGTTTGGGAAATTCAAAAATATTTCTTCGGTACTCATAGCCCCTTTAGAAGAGTAAAGTTGACTCGACCCAATTAACGCGATTCTTGGGCAATTCAAAAATATTTCTCTTGTACTCATGGCTCCTTTTAAAGAGAAAAGTTGACTCGACCAAATTAACGCGATGTTTGGGAAATTCAAAAATATTTCTCCGGTACTCATAGCCCCTTTTAAAAAGTAAATTGAATCAATTCACTTAATGCTAAGCTTCTGCAATTCAAGAATATTTCTCCTGTATTCATAGGCACTTGTGAAACATAAAATTGCCTCGATCCATTTAATGCGATTCAATTAATGCAATGGTTGGGCAATTCAAAAAATATTTCTCCTGTCTTTATGGAAAATTTTAAGAAGTAAAATTGACTTGATCCAATTAACGCCATGCTTGGACAATTCAAAAATATTTCTCCTGTACTCATAGACACTTTTGAAAAGCAAAGTTGACTCGATCCAATTAATGCTATGCTTGGGCAATTCAAAAATATTCCTCTTGTCTTTATAGACACTTTTGAAAAGTAAAATTAACTTGATGCAATTAATGCAATGCTTGGGTAATTCAAAAAATATTTTTCCCGTACTCATTGGCACTTTTAAAAAGCAAAGTTGACTCGATCCAATTAATGCTATGCTTGGGGAATTCAAAACTATTTCTCCTGTCCTAATAGACACTTTTAAAAAGTAAAATTGACTTGATCCAATTAATGCAATGCTTGGGCAATTCAAAAATATTTCTCCTTGTCTTCATAGACACTTTTAAAAAGTAAAATTGACTTAATCCAATTAATGCACTTCTTGGGCAATTCAAAAATATTTCTCCTGTACTCATAGGCACTTTTAAAAAGTAAAATTGACTTGATCCAATTAATGCACTTCTTGGGCAATTCAAAAATATTTCTCCTGTACTCATAGACACTTTTAAAAAGTAAAATTGACTTGATCCAATTAACGCCATGCTTGGACATTTCAAAAATATTTCTCCTGTACTCATAGACACTTTTGAAAAGCAAAGTTGACTCGATCCAATTAATGCTATGCTTGGGCAATTCAAAAATATTCCTCTTGTCTTTATAGACACTTTTGAAAAGTAAAATTAACTTGATGCAATTAATGCAATGCTTGGGTAATTCAAAAAATATTTTTCCCGTACTCATTGGCACTTTTAAAAAGCAAAGTTGACTCGATCCAATTAATGCTATGCTTGGGGAATTCAAAACTATTTCTCCTGTCCTAATAGACACTTTTAAAAAGTAAAATTGACTTGATCCAATTAATGCAATGCTTGGGCAATTCAAAAATATTTCTCCTTGTCTTCATAGACACTTTTAAAAAGTAAAATTGACTTAATCCAATTAATGCACTTCTTGGGCAATTCAAAAATATTTCTCCTGTACTCATAGGCACTTTTAAAAAGTAAAATTGACTTGATCCAATTAATGCACTTCTTGGGCAATTCAAAAATATTTCTCCTGTACTCATAGACACTTTTAAAAAGTAAAATTGACTTGATCCAATTAACGCCATGCTTGGACATTTCAAAAATATTTCTCCTGTACTCATAGACACTTTTGAAAAGCAAAGTTGACTCGATCCAATTAATGCTATGCTTGGGCAATTCAAAAATATTCCTCTTGTCTTTATAGACACTTTTGAAAAGTAAAATTAACTTGATGCAATTAATGCAATGCTTGGGTAATTCAAAAAATATTTTTCCCGTACTCATTGGCACTTTTAAAAAGCAAAGTTGACTCGATCCAATTAATGCTATGCTTGGGGAATTCAAAACTATTTCTCCTGTCCTAATAGACACTTTTAAAAAGTAAAATTGACTTGATCCAATTAATGCAATGCTTGGGCAATTCAAAAATATTTCTCCTTGTCTTCATAGACACTTTTAAAAAGTAAAATTGACTTAATCCAATTAATGCACTTCTTGGGCAATTCAAAAATATTTCTCCTGTACTCATAGGCACTTTTAAAAAGTAAAATTGACTTGATCCAATTAATGCACTTCTTGGGCAATTCAAAAATATTTCTCCTGTACTCATAGACACTTTTAAAAAGTAAAATTGACTTGAGCCAATTAATGCGATGCTTGGGTAATTAAAAAAATATTTCTCTTGTACTCATAGATACTTTTGAAAAATAACTTGACTCGATTCAGTTAATACGATACTCAGTCTGAATGCTGAAGAAACAGCTCCGAGATTTCAAAGCCATGTCGGACATATCTCTTGTGGTCATATAATCTTTGACATAGGGAACGGTCAGTTTGCCCTTCGTAAAAAAGGTCGCAATCTCCATATGCTACTTTGTAAACTCTGCGTCTGATATATGTTTTTCTTTTTGTGATAAAAAGTAATAAAGGAGCTCCCCATAGTCCTGGAATATGAAAAAACAAAGGGGGTTATCTTAATAAAATCTTTAATACTCTTCAGATATAGGATTTTTTGTTTGGTTTTTAAAATTTATTTTATTATTCAGTGTCTGTTCTCCCTAATATATTGTACTAGCTTGGTTGGTGGCCTTAAAAATAGTGTACATTGCGTAGAGTAGCGAGAGGAGTTGATTACGGAAAACATGAAAATCTCTATTGGCTTGGGAACAGATTTTGAATCTTCTAAGAAAAGGGAATACAGTGAAGTTTAGGATAAAAAAGAATCCCATATAGTTATTTCGTTAAAAAAAAAAATCTATCTTTCCCCATTCGTTTTGAATTTTATTTAATGAACTAAAGAATTTAGATTATGGAAGAATGCACTATATCTCCCCAGCTATCAACAAAAAACGTGATAATGTCTTCAGCCTAGCGTTGCCAAAGACCATAATTATGTTTTTTTCTTATTCATTAGTATTGCAGTTTCCAAATACTCCTTGAAGATTGGCTAAAATTGAAAATAATAAGTTGCAGGTACTTCCACAAAAAATTCTGATTTGTAAATTTACGTTTAACGAAAATCTGTTACACATTTTAATCACTTATTTTTTCCCCATGATGAAAATAAAATATACCGGAATCATTGTGGCGAATGATTCCACGTCCAAATTAAGGAATTTCATATTTTTGACGGGAATATCCAGTCAATCAAATAACAGAATGAAATCCTCTGTATTTTTTATGTGTGTGGAAGAGGAAGTTCTTATAAAGGGTAACAATAGGGTTGCTAACCACCT
>NC_090740.1:121938420-121943420 GCF_036898095.1 Palaemon carinicauda | reverse complement strand
ATTACTTGGCGCATTCGAACATACTCTCTCTCTCTCTCTCTCTCTCTCTCTCTCTCTCTCTCTCTCTCTCTCTCTCTCTCTCTCTCTCTCTGATAAACGTAGTTGATAAATATATCTATTTGAATATACATGTAAAGGACGTTGGCTCGTTGAAATCTTATATAATTATATGAAACTGTAAAATATCATGGAATAGATAGATATACAGTATGTGTTTACTTTGCCAATTCCTCCCAAAACCCAAAATTCTGGTATCACATTCACAAAAAAAAAATGTGTAAAACATTCACGATAAAAAACAGAAGAACCGAGATAATGTTCTATAGTACTATATGTATTCCGAGTACATGAAATAATCAACATGCCTTTATAATAGTTTCCCCCTTTTAAAGTAATGTTCCGAGGAAAGGAGCGCCCAGGTCCACATAAAATTAAAAGTTTTCAAAGACTTTTTTTACTTACTGCGAGTGAAAAGGAAGGGTGTCGATTATCCACCTACAAAAGGACGCTGACTTTGAAGATTTTGAAAGCCTTTTATTGTAGAACTTTTGTAGTGTTAGACTACTCTCTTTCTTTGGTTCTACGTCGCAGTGAATTCAGAACTGAACTGGCAAAAATTTACATTTCAAAATTCTTTTAAAACCTTTTTTTTTAATATAAAAGAAAAAGATTTATATAAAGCTAAGGTCAAGAACATTATGATGTGGAGCTAAATGGATGAATTTGCAGTTTCAAGATGAGTGATATTACAACTGGGATCCAATTATAAAGTAGTATATATATTCGATAAAATTCTGGAAAAATTAATACGGTCTACTTACACATCTTTTTATGAAAAGCATTGCATGTTTTGTCACGACATGTAGGATAATTAAAGATGAAAAAGGTTGAAAGTGTCCTGCTCCAGTTCCAGTATAATCTGAAGAGAAGCGCACCAGAACGTCAGCGGAGCCCAACCCCCACCTGTGGTTCCCAACCATTGCAGTAACCTCCCCAGTAAACAGCTTAAACTCATAGTCCCGGGCTTGCATCGATCTGTTGCCACGCGAATACATGGCATACGAGTTATCACTGTACCAGATAGAAGGATACCTATGGCGGATCTTTATTAAGATAGGATATAAGACTGATTCCATTGACCACCTTTGGTTTCATGGTAGAGGTGACCTAAGCATAATATTGTGCAAGCGAGACGTTAGGAAGAGGCTGAGAGACGAGTCGAATGCAATTAGCTTCCTTTGGAAGGAACATGAGTATATATATACAACCCGTTCCAGTCAAGAACGGCATAAAAATTAAAACACAATGATGCAAGAATATACAGGCATAAATAGGTATCAAAACGAGGGGATAACGATAATGACTATATATATATATATATATATATATATATATATATATATATATATATATATATATATATATATATATATATATATACTGTATATATATATATATATATATATATATATATATATATGTATGTATATATATATATATATGTATGTATATATATATATATATTATATATATATATATATATATATATATATATATATATATATATATATATATATAGCATATATATATGTATATATATATAGCATATATATATGTATGTATATATATATATATATATATATATATATATATATATATATATAGCATATATATATATATATATATATATATATATATATATATATATATATATATATATAAATAACAGAAATACGGTTACTGTGTACAAGCGTGTGTGATACACGTGCGGTACAATGTCAACTCATTCACCTACTGGATTTAAAATATATCAAAGTCCTCTCCAACTTTTACTGTATGAAATAGAGCTCTATCTATCAGTCTATCTGTCTAAATGTTCTATTGTCACAGATAGAATTCTATTATTGTTTTTAAATTTATCTTTACATTCCTAGTTACAGTTTCCTCATCCAGCGACTAAATATTAGGGGAAGGTATCTTTTATTTATGAGTTGTCCAAAATAAGTCTTCATGAAGTCAACAAAGCAAGTAAAAAAAAGAAAGAAAAGAGATCATTTGTTATTGAAGAAGTAAGGAAGCGAGTAACAGTCTGAATATCGTATTATTAAAGTTGCTTATATTCTCCGAGCACTTAAAGTTAGAATGATAAGAACGGGGGAGAATATTGGACGTCTGACTAAATTATTATTATTATTATTATTATTATTATTATTATTATTATTATTATTGTTGTTGTTGTTGTTGTTGTTGTTACTTGCTAAGCTAAAACCCTAGTTGAAAAGCAAGATACTATAAGCCTGAGGAATCCAACACGGAAAATAGCTCAATGAGGAAAAAAGGGAATAAATAAACTATATAAAATCAGTAACAACGTTAAAATATAACTGTAATATCAGGATAATAAAGAGAGAATAGTGTGCCTGAGTGCATCCTCAAGTAAGAGAACTCTACGCCCAAGACAGGAGAAGACCATGGTACAGAGGCAATGGCACTACCAAAGACTACTTACTTCACTTTAATTTAAGGGCTGTTTTTTTGGTCCTATACAGCAGGGAAATCCTACTCTCCACAGGACCTCCACAGACATTCCAGTCGGGCCGATATTTCGCTCAAAATCATTGGAGCTGGGTAGAGTCAGGGTTTGACTAATCCCAGCCAGGGCTCCCAGAGTTGCGGGCTGATTGACCAACCTGTTGCCTGAGCTGGGCTCGGAGTCAGGAAGGCTGTTCAGCCACTCAGAATCTGGATCTGGGTCGTCCAGAGCTGCTTGCTGATTGGCCGAGGCACTCCCTAGGAGAGTTACGGTTGCCGGCAAGCTGCCGGGCCCATCATTGCCGTTACCAACCTGTTGCCCGAGCTGTGCTCGGAGTCAGGAAGGCTGTTCAGCCACTCAGAATCTGGATCTGGGGAGTCCAGATCTGCTTGCTGATTGGCCGAGGCACTCTCTGGGAGAGTTACGGTTGCAGGCAAGCTGCCAGGCCCGTCATTGCCGTTACCATCACCATCATCATTGTTACGAGGTTGATTGGAGGTGTTCCTTCAGAAAAGGGGAGGAGGAATAGCCCTTACGTCGTGTTCAGGTTAGGTCTCTTTTGGATGAGCTGGGCCTCCCGGATCCAAAGCCTCCTGTCTTACGGAGAACTGCCAATAATCTTTGTAATCAATATTCTGTCCTCTTGAACCACGTTCTTATTGTGAGCGAGGAGTTGGTGGCTTTTGATGGCTTGTTGTTGGACATGGCAGGATAATCATTTGGAGAATATCATTGTTGTCACTCCTATGTAAAAATCGGGATATCCACGAACTGGGTATTGATAGGAATAAACAACGTTGGACCTCTTCAGAAAGTCCTGCTCGGGAGGGGTCGGGATGTTTCTCATAATGAGGAAGCTGCTCTTATTTACTTGTTATTGGTGGTGTTGTTGTAGATTGCTTTGCCCTTTGACCAGGCACGAGCACTTGCAATTATGAAGCCAGGTTCATTAACACAGAAATCTGGCATAAAACAACTCTTTGTGAGCGGTAAGGTAAAAGGAAATATTTACCTCTAAAAAGGCACACAATTATATCCCAGATGTGTTTTTCCCACCAAATAAACACTCCGAATATACTTCATTAATAAAAACATAACCATTTGAATTATCTGAGTTGAAAGCTTACGATATTCTGAAATAGATGTTAGTTTTTGTTTTAAAGACAAAGCGCCGTCATTTCTAGAATAAACAAAAATATCTTTGACGTCGTCTTGTGTTTGATGTACGTCTGTTTTCACGCCTTCCACGGGAGGTCCTGTTTTGGGGACGAATATTTTGAATATTTTGTTTTCTATTTATATACTTACGAAAACATAATCATTCATATATACCTCACTTCACTAATTCAATAGATGAAGAAGAATTGGTGCTCATCAAAGGCAAATTTTATCAAATATATTTCCCATTATTAATAAAAGCTAAACCAATATCACTATGTGCGAAGAACAAAACTGGTTCCAAGGCAAATTTTATCGTATATATTTTCCACTATTAAGAAAAGCTAAACCAGCTATCACTAGGTGCGAAGAACGAAACCAGTTCCAAGGCAAATTTTATCAAATATATTTCCCATTTTTAAGAAAAGCTAAACCAAATATCACTAGGTGCGAAGAACGAAACCAGTTCCAAGGCAAAGTTTATCAAATATATTTCTCATTATTAATAAAACGTAAACCAACTATCACTAGGTGCGAAGAACGAAACCAGTTCCAAGGCAAATTTTATCAAATATATTTCCCATTTTTAAGAAAAGCTAAACCAAATATCACTAGGTGCGAAGAACGAAACCAGTTCCAAGGCAAAGTTTATCAAATATATTTCTCATTATTAATAAAACGTAAACCAACTATCACTAGGTGCGAAGAACGAAACCAGTTCCAAGGCAAATTTTATCAAATATATTTCCCATTTTTAAGAAAAGCTAAACCAAATATCACTAGGTGCGAAGAACGAAACCAGTTCCAAGGCAAATTTTATCAAATATATTTCCCATTATTAATAAAAGCTAAACCAACTATCACTAGGTGCGAAGAACGAAACCAGTTCCAAGGCAAATTTTATCAAATATATTTTCCATCATCAAGAAAGACTAAACCAAATATCACTAGGTGCGAAGAACGAAACCAGTTCCAAGGCAAATTTTATCAAATATATTTCCCATTATTAAGAAAAGCTAAACCAACTATGACTAGGTGCGAAGAACGAAACCAGTTTCAAGGCAAAATTTTATCAAATATATTTCCCATTATTAATAAAAGCTAAACCAACTATGACTAGGTGCGAAGAACGAAACCGGTTCCAAGGTAAATTTTATCAAATATATTTCCCATTATTAATAAAAGCTAAACCAACTATCACTAGGTGCGAAGAACGAAACTGGTTCCAAGGCAAATTTTATCAAATATATTTCCCATTTTTAAGAAAAGCTAAACCAACTATCACTATGTGCGAAGAACGAAACTGGTT
>NC_090740.1:121918420-121925920 GCF_036898095.1 Palaemon carinicauda | reverse complement strand
AACGTTTTTCATCCTATCTTTGTTTAAACTATCGAACTAATTTCTCAAGTTTCCAGATTAATGCTTAATTTTTCAGAATTATTTTGTTTTGAACAGAATATCTTTTATAAAAAATACAGCAACTGCAGCAGTGTTTGATGCTTACTTTTACAGAGTTACCTAACTTTAAACAGAATATTTTCATAAAGAAATAAATAATATGCAACAGTATTTGATGCTTACTCTTGTAGAATCATCTTTCTTTTAAAAAAGAATATTTTCATAAAGAAATACAACAACTGCAACAGTATTTGACGCTTACTCTTGTAGAATCATCTTTCTTTTAAAAAAAGAATATTTTTATAAAGAAATACAACTATAACAGTATTTTCTAATTATTAATAAACGATTTTGCCTGTACAAGACAGTTTACACATTCGAAATAGATCTAAAAACAATCAATTACCCCAACCAAAATATCGTGAAAATTGGTTAAAACGAAAAAGTTACCATACAGGAAAAACATCACCAGTCTCTCCTACCCTTGCATCCTTGAAACAAGCGGCAGGATGGAAACAAGCGTTCCTAAATCCCTCCTCGTAGGACGCAACCCTCCACGAGGGATTAACTGATTTTGTAAAACTTTTACATTTTTTTATTTTTCGAAGTGGTTGGAACTGGATTTTAGTTAATTGAAATTGGCTTTGGATGAGGGGAAGTTCTTTTTTAACTGCATTTCTATTAATGTTTTACCAAATAATTGGGGAGCGGAGTTGGTCTTGTGGATAATTATTCTCGTTTGTGCAATCGAAATTCACTAGCTTGTAAGGTAATTTCACTGTTACCAACAACTTGTGACTTTCTATATATATATATATATATATATATATATATATATATATATATATATATATATACATACATATATATATATATATATATATATATGTGTATATATAAGCATACATATATATATATATATATATATATATATATATATATATATATATATATATAAAAGTGTATATATATGTGCATATATAATTTTATATATATATATATATATATATATATATATATATATATATATATATATATGTATATGTATATATATATATATATATATATATATATATATATATATATATATATGTATATATACATATATATAAATATATGTAAATGCATATGTATATATATACATATTTATATAGATATATATACACATATATATGTATACATATATATATGTGTATATATATATATAATATATATATAAATATTTGTGTGTATGTGTGTAAGAATACAAATAAGTTCTTTTGGTTGAAATCAATTAAAATTCTAGTCTCATTTCATAGTTGTGCTTTTTATGGCTCGTTTTTCTATTTCCCTTCTTTTTGTGTAGTTCATTGGTGTAAGCACTTTCAACTATAGGTTAAATAAACAGTAGGAATAAAAGATATATGATCAAAGCAGAGTTCAGATTTATAGAATGAAAAAATATATAGCTTAGTTAGGGGTCGTATATAAATATGGCAGGCGAGTATTAAAGAAAATCTAATAGGAATCAATGCTTTTTAAAAACAAAAACAGCTTATGAGATTTTATGACCCCAAGCAAAATAAAAAAAAAAAAAAACACGTTGATAGAAGAAGAATAAGTAAACTTAAGAAAAATATATTCATCTTTTGATCGTTTGTTCTCTTTTATGTTCTCAAAAAAGGGTGGGGAGTTTACTGCTTGGGAAAACAAGTTAGAATTTACACACTATGTGAATTCTAATTTGAAAATTTTTAGAAAAATCATGACATCAATCTCTGACTCTCGCCATTTTTCTTTATTTCCGACTTTCTGCAGCAACCGAACTGCATATTGTCTTCCTCCAGTTATTCTCACCGTTCCATGCAAATATCTTTTGTCTTGGTCGTTCTTTCAGTCTCCTTCCATCGATTTTACCGGTGAGAGAGAGAGAGAGAGAGAGAGAGAGAGAGAGAGAGAGAGAGAGAGATGTTCTAATTCATGTCTTCTCACTATGTGACCCACAAGCTGCATTTGTATACCTCTCATCATCCTCATCATCATCATCATCATCATCTACGCCCATTGACGCGAAGGGCCTCGGTTAGATTCCTCTCTGAATACAAAAGCTCTCTTCTAATTCCCACCCTCTCTAATACATCATTATTTTTCCTCTCAGCTTATGATATATATGATTTATTCGCCTTTCTTCTCCATAAACACATTTCTGTAGCCTGCAACCTCTCCTCGTATGCTTTCGTCAAGGGCCAAGTTTCAGAGTCATACAACAATACAGACCAAACAAAACATTTCACAAACCTCCCTCTAAGATTCATAGATATTTTCGAGTTGATGAGTAACTTCTTGATTTTGCCAAATACAACTTTTGCCATGTATATTCTCATCTTAATCTCTTTCTTGCATTTACCGTCATTTATATCAGTGTATCCTAAATAATTCAAACTGTTTGTCTGACTGTTTCAGCATTGATTCCTAAATCTGATCTTGGGGGATGTCATCTTTAGTGATATCTATAACATCTGTTTTCTTAATATTTGTTGATAAAGCTCTTTCTTTGCTTTATTGGTCTAGAATACTGGTTAAAGATTAAAGTTTATCCTGGGAGTCTGCAACAAGAGCTGTATCGTCAACATATATATTATTATCATTGATTCATTCAACCTTAATTCCTCCCATATATATTGGATCTCTCATTATCGTTTTATAGAAATGTAGATATATCATTTCGTATATCATTTCATATATCATTTCATATATTATCATAAAAATTGAAGAGATCAGTTGATAACACCTCTCTTGATGTCCTAAGTCTCCGATGCATATTTTTTTACTTTCACAGATGTCACTTGATTTCAATATAAATTCTTTGCCTATCGATATTTATCTGTTCTAGTATCCTTATTAGGTCTACGTGTTTAACCCGATCAAAAGACTTTTCATAGTGGACAAAACAAACATATAAACCCTTTTATTTCACTTCTATTGCTCTCTTCATCAACATTCTCAAAATAAAAATATAATTTCTTGTCCCTTTATCTGTCATAAATCCGCAATGTTCATTGACAACAGTTAGGATTATCTTATTCCTTATTCTATTCAAAAAATTTCTTAACAATCATCCTTTTTGCGATCTGACTCATGATACTGATAGTATTGTTATCATTATTACTATTGTTATGCTACAACCCTCTGTGGAAAAGCAGGATGCTATAATCCCGGGGGCTCCAATAGGCAAAATAGCCCAGTGAAGGAAGGAAACAAGGAAAAATTAATATTTCAAGAACATTAACATTAAAATATTTCCTATATAAACTATAAAAACTTTGACAAAAAAAAGCAGAAGAGAGATAAGGTAGAATAGTGTGCCCAAGCATACCCTCAAGCAAGAGAACTCTAACCCCAAACAGAGGAAGACCATGGTACAGAGGCCATGCCACTACCCAAGACTAGAGAACAATGGTTTGATTTTGGAGTGTCTTTCTCCAAGAAGAGCTGCTTACCATAGGTAAAGAGTCTCTTCTACCCTTACCTAGAGGAAATTGACCATTGAACAGTTACAGTGCAGTAGTTAACTCCTTGATAGAAGACGAATTGTTTGACAATCTCGGGGTTGTCAGGTATACGAGGACAGAGGAGGATATGTAACAAATAGGCCAGATTATTCAGTGTATGTGTAGGCAAAGGGAAAATGAACCGTAACCAGAGAGAAGGCTCTAATGTTGCACTGTCTGGCCAGTCAAAGGACCCCATAACTCTCTAGCGGTAGTAAAGAGTTATGGGGTCCTTTGACTGGCCAGACTGTTTTTATTGCACTCAAGTGTTCCTGTTATTTTTGGTATTGTGATTAATGTTGATCTATAGGCCTACATCTGTGTTGCAGGCTTTCCGTCTTCATATATTCATATTCCCTCCACTATCTCCATTATCATATCAATGATGTACTTTCCTAGAGCTACAAAAACTTCTCTGCTGCTATTTCAATATCACCTGATGCTTTACCACTTTTCATTTGTTTTAAAGCTGTCTCTATCTCTGATCTGATTACACTTGGCCCATCTCCTTTGTCATTAAAGTCTAGTTGTTCTATTCTGTCATCATCAAACAATTCTCCAATAAATTCCGAATATATCTGAAATATAACTTTTGATTTCATCACTATAGTTTCATCCTATTTTTTTATATTACGACTTGTGGTTTTTTTTTTTTTTTTTTTTTTTTTTTTTTTTTTTTTTTTTTTTTTTTTTTTTGTCATACTTTCTCTCCCATTCAAATCTTCCAACTCTTCGCAACTCCTATCCATCCATCTCTCCTTTGCCTTTATGCATTCCCTCTTAATTCTAATAGTTCTATTTGAAGCTCTAAATTATATCTATTGTACCAACCGTGTGGCACACAATTGTACATAATTATGTTGTATATATTATACTTGTATCTGCGCTCTTCCCTCGCACTAAAAAGAACCTGAATGATCATGTCTCCGTTTTGCTCTGTAACATTGTCTGTCTCTCGAACAGGTCATGTCCTGTTGCCTTGAGGTTTTGTATATAAAGAAAAGTGTTCCTTAATAAAACTCAGTTGATTGCATCCTGCCTTTGAGTTAACAACTCCTCTCTCGGCCTGTCACATTGGTGACCCCGGAAGTCGACTCGCTCCCACTGCCTTCCACCCCCACCTCCCTCGCCCCTCCATCGTTGGTACTATGACGGAGACAGACTCTACTCCAGCAGTTGGCGCCGCCCCATTGAAACTTTCACCGTTCGCCACCGGAGAAGCGTTTGCTTGGTTTCAGCGCTCAGAAGTCCAGTTTCGTATCAGGGGCGTGACTCGCTCAACCACCAAAGCGGATTATGTTCTCGCGGCGATACCCGAGGACACCTTCCCAGAAATATCCGACTGGCTTTGTGAACAAGGAGACACCCCAATAGCGTACGAAGCCCTCAAAACATACCTTCTGCAGCAGTACTCGCCGTCACCAGCCGCCCGTATAGCAAAGCTTTTTCAGCTCTCGCAACAACCGTTGGGGGACCAAAGGGCTTCGCTTGCCCTCAGGGAAATGACCAGTATCGCTCGCCTTCAACCTGCCGCAGACGGCTCTCCTCGTGAGGTGAACCTACTTCGTGCCCTTTGGATACGCCGTTTACCCGAACCTGTACGTGCTGCCATACCCGATGTCGATAGTTTACCCATAAAGGACTTGATGACCAAAGCCGACGCCCTTATGGACAGCCACTTCAACACCTCCATCAACGCCTCCACCCCTGACTACGAGGATGCCTATTCAACGTCAACCGAAGCTGACATGAATGCCGTAGGACATACACGCCTACCCCGTGACGTGCCGAAGCGGCGACAAAGCCGCCCACCAACCACCAATCGCTCGCGCCCCAACGAACGACTTCTACAGCCACTTACTACCTCCCATCCGCCGCAGTTTTGCTACTAACACTGCAGATTCGGGGCAACCGCGAAGAAATGTGCCAAGGATTGTCAGTGGCCAAAAAACGTGTAAGTAGGCCATCGCTTGTGGCGGTGGCCTCCCATGTTTCTAATCTTTTCTTTTTACAGGATGCAGGAACGGGCGTGCGATTTTTGGTAGACACGGGTGCTTGTCGTTCTCTTTTGCCAAGGAAACTCTTCAAGGCACGACGTAGTCTGTCTACATCTGCCGACGTCCGCTTAGTAGCTGCCAACGGATCTGCGATACCCACCTACGGTTACGAGAACCTCACATTATCGTTCGGAAACGGTAAATTCAATTGGAAGTTTCTCGTTGCTGACGTCACAATGCCAATCCTCGGTGCGGATTTCCTCTCTCATTTCCACCTTCTGGTCGATGTCGCCCACCGACGATTGGTCAACGCAGACTCGTACTTGTCGACACCTCTTCAACCCGCCCCCTCTAACCTCGCTCTCCACATCAGCGCACCCACAGATGCCTACGCCCACCTCCTCACGTCGTACCCGGAAGTTTTCCGTCCAGAACTTCGCCAAACGCCCACGGTTCCTGCCAAGCACGGTATTTATCACCATATCAAGACGACGGGACCCCCAGTCTTCACAAAATTCAGACGTCTGGCACCGGAACGATTGGCAGCCGCCAAACAGACGTTCGCCGAAATGGAGAAAATGGGCCTTTGCCAAAAGGCCTCCAGCCCATGGTCGTCACCCTTACACATCGTTCTGAAGAAAGACGGCTCCCTCCGTCCGTGCGGGGATTACAGGCGCCTGAACATGCAAACAGAACCGGATCACTACCCCCTCCCAAACATTGCCGATGTGACCTCCTACCTGCACAAAGCGAAGGTTTTCTCTACGCTCGACCTCCTGAAGGGGTATTATCAGGTGCCTATGAACCCAGAAGACATCCCCAAGACTGCCATCACCACTCCGTTTGGTACATACACCTTCAATTACTCCTGTTTTGGCCTTCGTAATGCTGGGGCAATGTTTCAACGTCTCATGGATGGCATCTTAGGGGACCTCCCTTTCTGTGTATGTTATGTGGACGACATACTTGTGTTCTCCTCCTCAAAAGAGGAACACCTCCGTCACCTGCGCATCGTGCTCGACCGCCTGCAACAAAACGGCCTTGTAGTCCGGTACGACAAGTGTACCTTTGGCGCCAACGAAGTGTCGTTCTTAGGGCACCGTATCACTCCTGAAGGAGTCCATCCCCTCCCTGAGAAGGTAGCAGCCGTTCAGAACTTCCCCGCGCCCTCGACCGTCAAAGCTCTGCAGGAATTCTTGGGCATGATCAACTATTATCACCGTTTTCTGCCAGCCATTGCCGCCACTCTTGCTCCCCTCTACGCCTCCCTCAAGGGCAAGCCAAAGGACCTGAAGTGGGGTCCCCTTCAAGAAGCAGCCTTCTGCAATGCAAAGAAGGCCCTATCAACTGCTGCGGCTCTCACTTTTTCTATCCCACACGCCCCTCTCCTTCTCTCCACCGATGCCAGCGACGTCGCTATTGGTGCAGTACTCGAGCAGGTGATCAAAGGCTCGCCCCGCCCATTGGCCTTCTTCAGCAGAAAACTGTCCAAGGCAGAATCGGGTTATTTTACCTTCGATCGAGAATTGCTGGCGGTGCACTTGGCTGTCCGTCACTTTCGCCATTTCTTAGAAGGTACGCCCTTCGTCATTCGCACAGACCACATGCCTCTGGTGCACGCCTTTACTCGACAGTCTGACGCCTGGTCCGCCCGTCAACGCCGACATATCTCCGCCGTGGCTGAATACAATTGCACCCTCCAATACGTCCCTGGGAATCCCGTTGCCCATGCCCTGTCAAGAAACACGGCTGCCGTTCAACTGGGATTGGATTACAACGCCCTGGCTGAAGCCCAACAACAAGATCCAGAGTATCAAGCTTGTAGGACTTCCTGCACGTCCCTCCGTTGGGAAGATTTTCCCCTCGAAGACTCCAACACCACCCTCCTCTGTGACGTCAGTACTGGTAGACCGCGCCCTTGGATTCCTGCTCCC
>NC_090740.1:121905920-121908420 GCF_036898095.1 Palaemon carinicauda | reverse complement strand
CCTCTAAAATGATTCCTAGAAACATTTTAGGGCAATGACGAAAACAAAAATTTTGGGAATTTTACACAGGTAACGGACCCGTGGAGCATTTCATTTGAAATTTGCCGAAGCCTAAATTCCCTCTATATCCTTTTTAATTATAACCGAATAAAGTGACCATGCAGTGCCCTAATAAATACCCCTAAATGACTTCATACGAAATTTTAGGGGTAAATTGGAAACATTAAAATTCCTGGAACTTTCCACAGTTACGGACCTGTGGAGCATTTCATTGAAATTATGGACACACTTATATAATTTATAATTATAACGGATAAAATTAAACATGCCGCAGACCTGTTGGATCTCACACTGAAAATGTAGGAAAAGTTACCCCTCAAATTCTGTCACTGTTTAAAAAAAAAAAAAAAAAAAAAAAAAAAAAAAAATATTCTATTCGGAAATTTTCCGTGAAAATATACTGTTCTTGGCCGCATTAGTGTAATTTTAGGCGACCCCAATTTTTACCCTACTTTGTCATAATCTTTTGCGGGTTGGTGACCGTAATATCACTCCTTTACGTCAATATATTCATTTTAAAACTATAAATGCCAGGCAGCATTTATTACCGATTTTTTACCGTTTTTTTTTCTTCAACAGCAGATTTTTAAGTGTTTATGGCAACATTTATATCATGAATTTTATAGTATTTTTTTTTTTTTACGGGAGATTTTCAAGTGTTTATAGCAACATTTATTCCCTTATTTTTACTGTTTTTGAACGCCAGATTCTTAAGTGTTTATAGCAATATTTATTCCAGGATTTTTAGTCTTTTTTACGGCAGATTTTCAAGTGTTTATGGCAACATTTATTCCAGGATTTTTACCGATTTTTTAACCGCAGATTTTCAAGTGTTTATGCAACATTTATTCCAGGAATTTTAGTCTTTTTTTACGGCAGATTTTCAAGTGTTTATTGGCAACATTTATTCCAGGATTTTTACCGTTTTTTAACCGCAGATTTTCAAGTGTTTATGGCAACATTTATTACCGGATTTTTACCGTTTTTTAACAGCAGATTTGCAAGTGTTTATGGCAACATTTATTACCGGATTTTTACCGTTTCTAACGGCAGATGTTCATGGCAACATTTATTCCAGGATTTTTACCGTTTTTTAACCGCAGATTTTCAAGTGTTTACGGCAACATTTATTACCGGATATTACCATTATTTTAAACGGCGATTTTGAAGTGTTTATGGCAACATTTATTCTAGGAATTTTACAGTCTTTTTTTACGGCAGATCTTCAAGTTTTTATGGCAGGCAACATTTATTCCAGGATTTTTACCGTTTTTTAACCGCAGATTTTCAAGTGTTTATGGCAACATTTATTACCGGATTTTTACCGTTTTTTAACTGCAGATTTTCAAGTGTTTATGGCAACATTTATTACCGGATTTTTACCGTTTTTTTACAGCAGATTTGCAAGTGTTCATGGCAACCTTTATTACCGATTTTTACCGTTTTTTAACCGCAGATTTTCAAATGTTTATGGCAACATTTATTACCAGATTTTTACCATTTCTTTTAAACGGCCGATTTTGAACTGTTTATGGCATCATTTATTCAAGGAATTTTACAGTCTTTTTTACGGCAGATTTTCAAGTGTATGGCAAAATTTATTCCAGGATTTTTACTGTTTTTTAACCGCAGATTTTCAAGCGTTTATGGCAACATTTATTACCGGATTTTTACCGTTTTTTAACAGCAGATTTTCAAATGTTTATGGCAACATTTATTACCGGATTTTTACCGTTTTTTAATCGCAGATTTTCAAGTGTTTATGGCAACATTTATTACCAGATTTTTACAGAATTTTTCAAACGGCCGATTTTTAAGTGCTGATAAAGAGATAATTTTACACAAAGCAAATAAATACTAAAAACCCCTCTTTGACTCATTCCTAGGCAAAAGAAAAAGCATGTCACTGGACACTTAAATTCTACCGCAGATAAAGCGGATATAGTCTCTGGAAAGATTCATGCTATATTTGATCGCTAGATGAAGTGGACGTGTTTCTGTTGCCAGGAGATGGCGTCCACATTAAAACAGATGCAACTCACAACATAGTAATGAGTGTGGCTTCGTCCGACAGAGGATGTCGAATGTCAACAAGAAGCGGTTTTTATTTTTGTATTCGATTTGAATCTTCATCTCGTGTCTTTTTTTTTATTACAAATAAAAATGTTACAAAAAAATGTCGCAAATAAATATCTTTCTCAACGATAAGTAGTTACCTTGTAATATATATATATATATATATATATATATATATATATATATATATATATATATATATATATATATATATATACCTGTATAAATATGTTTGTGTATGTGTGTGTTTGTGTGGGTGTGTTTGTGTGTGCGTGTATATATATATATATATATATATATATATATATATTATATATATATATGTATGTATATATATATATATATATATATATATATATAATAT
>NC_090740.1:121880709-121890709 GCF_036898095.1 Palaemon carinicauda | reverse complement strand
TTTTTCAATGAGACATATCTTCATATTAAATAAAACAAGTTAAGATTTTGGTCGAGATATTTCTATGACCGGAGTAAATTGTAAGAATAAAAAAAATGGATATTTCTTTTTCCATTGATTATATAATAAAACCTACTCAGGTAAAAATTAAGCCCATAACAGGATGAGAGCTTGCGAGGAAATAAAAGGTAGTCTAAAAATGCGTGGTAAGAAAGCTCGATATTTTTTTTTCCAGGACACATGATTAGCGGAGGCGAGGAAGCATAACTAAATTTTTAGGGATAAATCTATCTTACCGGGGAGATGTTGATCGGATCAAAGTTTCAGGCGAACATCCTTTTAGCAACTAATGCAAAGATAATAAATCTTATAAGGTTTCCTTTCTTAGGGCCTACTAACAACTTTCAACAAAAAGTATCTTGTAGAAGGATGTGGTTGGAATTTATCCTTCAATTCACTTTGGTGATCATGTTAATCGGAGAGAAAGTCTAGATTTCAAAATTACCTAGTTGATTATTCAAGATAGTATTTAAGATAAATTTTTCAAATATCAATATGAATAATAAATTTCAGATCAGAATGTTGTTCAATAAATTTCTGTTGTTCCTATTCTTGTTTTCCTACCTCTATTCTTTGGATGCCAGAGTATAATAATCTGGGATAACCTTCTTCGCTGGTCTATTTTTTTTTTCTTTTTTTTAGAACATCGCAGCTTTATAATTTTTTGAGTAGGTCCCAAATGATGATACTGTTGGTCTAATGTATAGTTCCTTAACACGATCAAATGATGGTGGGTGAGTCGGTTCCTCTAACTCGACCTAGGTCGAAATGGGTTCCAGGAACTTCAGCTTCTGTGTAAAGAATATGGATGGTGGGTTACAAGGAATCCTTTCATTAAGGTCTTCCTGAAAAATCTGAAGTCTTCAAAAGTACGAAAATACTATTAAGGAAATTTATATATGCTCCACTAACCCCTTGAGAAGAGGTAGAAAATATTTCATTGTTAATTTTATTATCAATATTTTTTTCTAATATTTAACCTTATCATAGGGTTTTTTTTAAAGACGGTTTCCAGAACACGTCAAAAATATTTTTGTTGATTCCAGGAGCTACGGCGCCTTTTCTTCAAAACAGAAATTTACATATAATAATGAATATTGAAAGTTTTTAATTCAGAGGATACAAATATGCCTGTAGATGTCAATAAAATATATAACCTGCGTTTTCCAGGTATGCAGAAACACACCTACTATGGGTTTCACAGACAGTGCAAGTGCAATTTTTTGCAATTATTCTGTAACGAACAGTCGTATCAATACGAGATGTTGCTATAGGGTATTACACCCAGTGAGGAAATTTATAGGGGTATAATGAATCGTTAATTATTAATTATAAAGACACTTGCCCCTATGCCAAAGGGCAAAATCTCAAGCATCCAGTCACAAAACCGAACAATAATATACAGAACCTCTACCTCCACCCCCTCCCTCCCTCTACTTTCATCCCTCACCTGCTCTCCCCCTGCTTCAAGCTATCTCTCTCCACCTCCACGCCATCCCTCCCTCTCCGTTCTTTCCCTTCCCTTCATGCTCTCTTTCTGAGAAGGTAGCTTAAGTTGCAACTTATTTTGTATGATATTTTTTTTTATATCAAGCACTCTATCTATCTATCTATCTTATCTAATTATAATATTTATTGTTGTAGATATGGAACAATTCAATCGGTTGTTACCTATCAGATGACTGACTGCTTTATTCACTGGTTTGCTCATCTCTCTCTCTCTCTCTCTCTCTCTCTCTCTCTCTCTCTCTCTCTCTCTCTCTCTCTCTCTCTCTCTCTCTCTCTCTATGGTATTGGTTATGTAAATAATTATTAGATTGTTAGAAAAAAAAAATCGTAAAAAAATATGTTTAAATCAAAGCAACATTCAGAGAGAGAGCAAGAGAGAAGGAAAGACGTAGGGCAGGTGAGGGAAGGAAGGAGAGGGGAGGAAGAAAATGGGGGTTGGAGGTGAAGGGGGTTGTAGGCAGGCGGAGCTCTTCCAACCTGGTGTTCGTTTTCTTGCTTGGCTACTGAGTTTTGCCTCTTGGTATAGGTACAAAAGTCTTTATTATTTACAATAAATTATTCATGATACTCCTATAAATTTCCTTACTGGGTGTAATACACTATAGTAAAATCTCGTACTGATACGAGTGTTCGTTACAGAATAAATGCAAAAAATCGCACTTGCACTGTCTGTGAAACCCATAGTAGATTGAAATCGTATACCTAATTTAGGACACGGGGTCTTTAGCTGGCAGTCCGTAATATACCTTTTTAGATGCAAATATTTCCTTCTACTTTTTTGCTTCGAAGGCGTTGGTATATGACAGATACCTGTGTCTTCTAAAATCGGCGAAAATTTATGATTTTTGAAGGGAAGCAAAATTACAAGAACCTCTACCAGGCCTGATGGGACAGATAATCTGCAACAAATTATTTTACTTCGAACAAATAGCATAATAGTTGTCCCAATGCTCCTGCACCATCGGGTATCTAAAGGGCTCTTCCATTAACGTTGTTGAAGTCGTTTCCGGAAACACCATTAAGGCCATTCAAATCGGGACATCATCACTCCAAGATAACATCAAAACATTACCTACTTTACTTACTTTACTTTGGAGGCTGATTTTCCAGTCCTATACACCAGGGGAACCCTACTCTCTAAAGACCTCTACTGTCTTTTCATCTTGTTCGTTTAGTTAAAGTAGTTGCAATGTCGACATTATTCACCAATTGATATGATTCCAATAACTCACTAAATGCTAAAGCATCAGGATTTGATGCGTCATCCATCCAAAGATTGAAGTCTCCACAAACAACTAATTAATTTTTCTCCATGATAATCATTTCAATAAGTTCACTGAATTCTTCAAAGAAGATACTCGCATTTGTTTTCGGAGGTTTTTAAACTGTTATAATGGATAGAGCATCTTCAGCAGGAAAATCCGGGCTTGTCTTATAGGGATTTCCTCATAGATGACAGTGAAAGAGCCATTTCCTGCAAGAGGAGTATCGGGGGTCCTCATCCCTATCTCCCATTGGTTTTGAAGAAAGCCTTCAACCTCTAATGATTTATCAGGCCCTTCAGGCCGCTCCACCGCATGTATCCTAACTGATCGATACATTTGGAAGGCAATAAAGGCACCTGAAAAATTTCCTGCCATACATCATAGATCATAAGTCCCATAGAATCCGGACTATGGGAATTCAAGACAATAAATCACTCGCTTACATCCACGTCAAGATTGTTAGACCCTTCCCCCTCCGAGAGATATAGATGCCTTTTTCACCATCATCGACTGAATACCAGGCGGACCAAGGCAACATCTGTCAAACAGCAGATGGCAGCGATCTGAGCAAAAACCTCTAGTCAATTGATGATGATGATTTAGATTGCTTTGCTATTAGTAAATGGTAAGCACAAGCTCTTGCAGTTATGGCTGTGAAAGAGAGATATCCTACAGACATGAAGGACGGACAGGACGATGATGGAGTGACAGCAAAATGACTACCATGGCAGGAGTCCGAAGCCCGGACGAGGCCACGAAAAGCAAACGTAGTCGACCAAACCAGGTTGCTATTCAGTCCTGGAGAAATTTGATCCTTTCTTATTGAAGACCAAGAAGGGAATATAATCAATTGGTTCAGCAATCATTATAAGAATTGAAATCCTAATTAATTCATCCGTATTATTGCCGTGTTTGGATTAAGTAAGAACAACATGTTGGTAAACGAGTCAAAGGCAGATGAAGTGGAGAGGAGCGGTTATCACACTCTCTCTCTCTCTCTCTCTCTCTCTCTCTCTCTCTCTCTCTCTCTCTCTCTCTCTCTGAATATCCTAATAATTCACGTGTGCTGCAATTCCCCTTCAGTCTATTTATCATAGAAGATTTAAATAAAGTCCTTTTTTCCATAAATGATTACTGTCAAATGTCTATATCAAGTGCATCAACGAGTCAAACAAGTGATGGGCTTTTGTGAAATGTCATTACCATTTAAATAAAGAGTAATTTGCCAGCCAGCTTGGTCACTAATATTAACAGCTGAAAAGGATTTCAGATTAGCAAAACTTAAGGAATGTGTTTAAGAGAAGTGAAGACTTGTGTAAATTAAATTGGGGTTTGATTAATATTCAAGCCAAATTTTCTTAAGTATCCAACACTGCTCAACTATTAACATCATTCCTATATTCAACATATATCTTACCTCAATCTTTTATCATTTTTTCATAACTTACTAATTCACCCACATATTGACCACGCATTTGACTCTGGTAACTACACAGAGTGCAATCAACAATTAATAATCGATTATAATAAACTGTACAATTACCGATTTATTACCAATTACATAATCATGTTCGTTTATCCTTCTTCTTCTTCTTTGTCTACATCTTTTCCCACTTCCACGTGGGGTCGATGTTTCTGGTCAGCTTTCTCCATCTACCTCTTTCCAACACCTCATCACCGGTTAATCCCTTTGATCGAAGTTCATCCTTGATACAGTCCACCCACCTTCGCTTTGGTCTCCCTCTCCTTCTCGTTCGTTTATTATATCAGGAAAATCTTAAGATTAGGAAATTAAAGCAACTAGAATTGTTATGCATAGAAAACTTGCAAGAAAAGGGATCGGAATTATTTCATATTAATGTTCCTCTGAGGTCACGTACATTCATCATATATCCAGATTAATAATCTAAAAATGAAAATATAAATGAAATATCAGCTATGAAATTCAGGAGCATTTAAGCTACCTCCATTTGAATCCCATTTGTTTCTTCAGAGGAATTTTGTGTGGCTTTAATGACATGCGATCACCTCTGTACGGAGTAATTATGACTACAAATTGTTAGCTTTTAAATTTCCATTATTCACAATTGTATTTAACCTAAAAGAATAATATATATATATATATATATATATATATATATATATATATATATATATATATATATATATATATATATATATATATATATATATATATATACATATATATATATTTATATATATATATATATATATATAAATATATATATATATATATATATATATATATATATATATATATATATATATATATATATATATATATATATATAAATATATATATATATATATATATATATATATATATATATATTTATATATATATATATATATAATGTATATATATATATATATATATATATATATATATATATATATATATATATATATATATATATATATCCATGTCATGTCGACGGATAATGAGACATCGGCACATGAGCTTTTCACTTTATTACAAAAGGTTCGTGAATCCACTTTACACAGCCAGGGGCTCTTCAGACGAGTATCCTATTGTCCTCGCAAGCGCTGGAGCGATACTTCCACTCCTTTTGAGCAAAGTCATACAATGTTTCTCTGCAAATATTGCTGAAACTACGGGATTTGTTGAAATCTCCACTGTGATGGATGTATATTCTTATCATTCGGCTTAAGAAACGCCACCTATCAGATTTAATACTTCATCTATAAAAGAGTTCAGTGATTGTGCACAATTTATGACAGTCATGATACTCTTGAAATGGTCATCTATCTCTTTGTGTGAGACACATATATTTATATATTGTCATATAACTCTTTGGATATATATATATATATATATATATATATATATATATATATATATATATATGTGTGTGTGTGTGTGTGTGTGTGTGTGTGCATATATATATATATATATATATATATATATATATATATATATATATATATATATATATATATGTGTGTGTGTGTGTGTGTGTGGGTGTGTGTGCATATATATATGTATATATATATATATATATATATATATATATATATATATATATATATACATATAAATCATATATACATATGTGTATATATATATATATATATATATATATATATATATATATATATATATATATATATATATATATGTATGTATATATATATATATATATATATATATATATATATATATATATATATATATACTATATATGCATATATATTTGTAGCATGAATTGTTGCTAATGAAACTTTCGTTAATATTCAATTATTAATTCCGGAAGTAATTTAGAAGGCTATCTATTCCATCGTGATAATTATGGAATTCTGATCCTTGGAAGTAAAACATGGAAAGTAATTAGATACCTCCAGCGCAAGACTCTGAATCTTACTTTATGGCTAAAGTTGCCTGTCTTTAGATCATATTACCACCAAGTTTTGCCGGGGATCAACTGCATGAACTTATAATGAACTTTATACCCGAAGCTATTAAGATAATAAGCCTCGAAGATACAGTGGGATTCCGGAAGCTCATTGAAGTTTTCTTTTGGCAAATATTTTTGAAACCGGTTTCGTTCTTCGCACCTAGTGATGGTTGGTTTAACCTTTCTTGATAGTGGGAAATATATTTGATAAAATTTGTCTTGGAACCGGTTTCGTTCCTCGCACCTAGTGATATTTGGTTTAACTTTTCTTGATAATGGGAAATATATTTGATAAACTCTGTCTTGGAACTGGTTCCGTTCTTCGCACCTAGTGATATTTGGTTTAACCTTTTTCGTTAATGGGAAATATATATAATAAAATTTGCCTTGCCACTGATTTCGTTCCTCGCACCAAGTGATATTTGGTTTAACCTTTCTTGATAATGGGAAATATATTTGATAAAATTTGCCTTAGAACCGGTTTCGTTCCTCGCACCAAGTGATATTTGGTTTAACCTTTCTTGATAATGGGAAATATATTTGATAAAATTTGCCTTGGAACCGGTTTCGTTCCTCGCACCAAGTGATATTTGGTTTAACCTTTCTTGATAATGGGAAATATATTTGATAAAATTTGCCTTGGAACCGTTTTCGTTCTTCGCACATAGTGATAGTTGGTTTAGCTTTTCTTAATAATGGGAAATATATTTGGTAAAATTTGCCTTGCCACTAGTTTCGTTCTTCGTACCTAGTGATATTTGGTTTAACCTTTCTTGATAATGGGAAATATATTTGATGAAATTTGCCTTGGAACTTATTTCGTTCTTTACACCTAGTGATACCTGGTTTAGTCTCACTTAATAATGGGAAATATATTTGATAAAATTTGCCTTGGAACCGGTTTCGTTTTTCGCACTTAGTGATAGTTGGTTTAGCTTTTCTTAATAATGAGAAATATATTTGATAAAATTTGCATTGCCACTGGTTTCGTTCCTCGTACCTAGTGAAATTTGGCTTAACCTTTCTTGATAATGGGAAATATATTTGATAAAATTTGCCTTGGAACTGGTTCCGTTCTTCGCACCTAGTGATAGTTGGTTTAGCTTTTCTTAATAATGGGAAATATATTTGATAAAATTTGCCTTTAATGAGTTTCAATTCTTCTTCATCTATTAAATTGGTGAAGTGAGTCATATATGTATGATTATGTTTCCGTTTATATATAAATAGAAAACAAAATATTCTTATTAACAAAAACACGACTTCCCGTGGAAGGCGCATTAAACGGACGTACATCAAACACAAGATGAAGTCAAAGATATTTCTGTTTTATTCTAGAAATGACGGCGCTTTGATTTTAAAACAAAAACTAACATCTATTTCAGAATATCGTAAGCTTCCACCTCAGATAATTCAAATGGTTATGTTTTTATAAATGAAGTATATTCGGTGTGTTTATTTGGTGGGAAAAAAACATCTGGGATATAATTGTGTGCCTTTTTAGGGGTAAATATTTCCTTTTACCTTACCGGTCACAAAGAGTTGTTTTATGCCAGATTTCTGTGTTAATGAACCTGGCTTCATAATTGCAAGTGCTCGTGCCTGGTCAAAGGGCAAAGCATTCTACAACAACGACACCAACAACAAGTAAATAAGAGCAGCTTCCTCATTATGAGAAACAACCCGACCCCTCCCGAGCAGGACTTTCTGAACAGGTCCAACGTTGTTTATTCCTATCAATACCCAGTTCGTGGATATTCCAATTTTTACATAGGAGTGACAACGATGATATTCGCCAAAAGATTATCCTGCCATGTCCAACAACAAGCCACCAAAACCCACCAGCTCCTTCCTCACAATAAGAACGTGATTCAAGACGTTAGAATATTGATTACAAAGATTATTGGCAGTTCTCCGTAAGGCAGGAGGCTTTGGATCCGGGAGGCACAGCTCATCCAAGAGAGACCTAACCTGAACACGACGCAGGGGCTGTTCCTAATCCCCTCTTCTGAAGGAACACCTCCATTCAACCTCGTATGGCGATGGTAACAGGCAAGCTGCTGGACTCCAGCAGCTTGCCTGTAACTGCAACTCTTCCATGGAGTGCCTCAGCCAATCAGCAAGCAGCTCTGGACTCCCAAGATCCAGATTCTGAGTGGCTGAACAGCCTTCCTGACTCCGAGCCCAGCTCAGGCAACAGGTTGGTCAATCAGCCCGCAACTCTGGGAGCCTTGGCTGGGATTCGTCAAACCCTGACTCTACCCAGCTCCAATGATTTTGAGCGAAATATCGACCCGACTGCAATGTCTGTGAGGGTCCTGTGGAGAGTAGGATTTTCCTACTGTATAGGACCCCCCCCCCCCAAAAAAAAAAAAAAAAAAACAGTCCTTAAATTAAAGTAAAGTTAGTAGTCTTTGGTAGCGCCATTGCCTCTGTACCATGGCCTTCTACTGTCTTGGGCGTAGAGTTCTCTTACTTGATGTTGCACTCAGGCACACTGTTCTCTCTTTATTATCTTTATATTACAGTTATATTTTAACGTTGTTACTGATCTTAAGATGTTTTCTATTGTTATTTATTACTTCTTATAGCCTACATAGTTTATTTATTTCTTTTTTTCCTCATTGAGTTATTTCCGTGTTGGATCCCTCGGACTTATAGTATCTTGCTTTTCAACTAGGGTTTAGCTTAGCAAGTAATGGCATTAACAACAACAACAACAACAACAACAACAACAACAACAACAACAATAATAATAATAGTAATAATAATAATAATAATAATAATAATAATAATAATAATAATAATAATAATAATAATAATTTAGTCAGACGTCCAATATTCTCTCCCGTTTTTATAATTCTATCTTTTAAGTGCTCGGAGAATATAATCAATTTTAATAATACTATATTCAGATTGTTACTCGCTTCGTTACTTCTTGAATAATAAATGATCTCTTTCTTTTTATTTACTTGCTTTGTTGACTTCATGAAACCTTATTTTGGACAACTCATAAAAAAAAAAATACCTTCCCCTTATATTTAGTTGCTGGATTCGGCGACTGTTATTTGGAATGTAAAGAAGTATATAAACAATAATAGCATTCTATCTGTGACAATAGAACATTTAGACAGATAGATTGATAGATAGAGCTCTATTTCATACAGTAAAAGTTGGAGAGGACTTTGATATATTTTAAATCCAGTAGGTGAATGAGTTGACATTGTACCGCACGTGTATCACACACGCTTGTACACAGTAACCGTATTTCTGTTATATATATATATATATATATATATATATATATATATATATATATATATATATATATATATATATATATATATGTGTGTGTGTGTGTGTGTGTGTGTATATATGCTATATATATACATATATATATATATATATATATATATATATATATATATATATATATATATATATATATATATATATATATATATATATATATATATATATTTATAGTCATTATCGTTCTCCCCTCATTCTGAAACCAATTTATGCCTGTATATTCTTGCATCATTGTGTCTAAACTTTTATGCCGTTCTCGACTGGAATGGGCTGTATATATACTCATGTGCCTTCCAAATGAAGCTAGTTGCATTCGACTCGTCTCTCAGCCTCTTCCTAACGTCTCGCTTGCACAATATTATGCTTATGTCACCTCTATCATGAAACCAAAGGTGGTCAATGGAATCAGTCTTATAT
>NC_090740.1:121870709-121875709 GCF_036898095.1 Palaemon carinicauda | reverse complement strand
GGGCTTATTAGAACAAGAGAAATATTTTTTGAATTGCCCAAGCATGGCATTAATTGGATCAAGTTAATTTTACCTTTTAAAAGTGTCTATGAAGACAAGGAGAAATATTTTTGAATTGCCCAAGCATTGCATTAATTGGATCAAGTCAATTTTACTTTTTAAAAGTGTTTATTAGGACAGGAGAAATAGTTTTGAATTCCCCAAGCATAGCATTAATTGGATCGAGTTAACTTTGCTTTTTAAAAGTGCCAATGAGTACGAGAAAAATATCTTTTGAATTACCCAAGCATTGCATTAATTGCATCAAGTTAATTTTACTTTTTAAAAGTGTCTATAAAGACGAGAGGAATATTTTTGAATTGCCCAAGCATAGCATTAATTGGATCGAGTCAACTTTGCTTTTCAAAAGTGCCTATGAGTACAGGAGAAATATTTTTGAATTGTCCAAGCATGGCGTTAATTGGATCAAGTCAATTTTACTTCTTAAAATTTTCCATGGAGACAGGAGAAATATTTTTGAATTGCCCAACCATTGCATTAATTGAATCGCTTTAAATGGATCGAGGCAATTTTATGTTTCACAAGTGCCTATGAATACAGGAGAAATATTCTTGAATTGCAGAAGCTTAGCATTAAGTGAATTGATTCAATTTACTTTTCAAAAGGGGCTATGAGTACAGCAGAAATATTTTTGAATTTCCCAAACATCGCGTTAATTGGGTCGAGTCAACTTTTCTCTTCAAAAGGGCCTATGAGTACAAGAGAAATATTTTTGAATTGCCCAAGCATTGCGTTAATTGGGTCGAGTCAACTTTACCCTTCAAAAGGGACTATGAGTACCGGAGAAATATTTTTGAATTTCCCTAGCATTGCATTAATTGGATTGAGTCAACTTTACTTTTCAAAAATGCCTATAAATACAGGGGAAGTATTCTTGAATTGTCCAAGAGGACAAGTACTTATTGGTGACTATTATTCAATCTACCAGATGGAAGCTAGCTATTCCTCTGTACTAGTTTTTGGAAGTATATGTCATGATTTTAGTTTCCGAGAAATGTCAAATCCCATATAATGGAAACGAGAAAGTTTTTTTTTTTATCTTTTATTATTAGAAACGAGAGAGTTAGCAGGGTGTAAACGCTAGATTATGAAGTAACTTCGTGTTTTGATAAACGCAAAGGACTGGATGTTTTAAGCTAATGTTCAGTGATATTTCCTTCCTAGAAGTTGAATGCTGAAGCTTTAAGTGAATTGGAGCTATATGATTAAAGCAGTTGATAAGAATAGTTTTGTCATTACATTTGCCGTTAGAAAACTCGTTTTGGTATGACATGTAGATTCAAAGCAAGTGGTGAAGACTTTTAACTATTGAAAATGTTGAAGGAAATTATATGTGTATGGTTTGTTAATTTTAGATGAATTGATGTTGAAAAGGAGTATTTTTTCGAAAATGTTGAAGGAAATAAATAGAGGGGGACCTTGAAATTCAAAGTGGGTATCTTGAAATAGGTATCGAAAGTACAATGTTAAAAATATGTATTAAACAAACGTTAAATGCCTTGCAACATTTATTCCCGGATTTTTGCCGTCCTAAAAACGAATTTATTACGGTCACCTACCGGTAAAAGATAATAAAATATTATGGTAAAACTACGGTCGCCTGTAGGTTACTGAAATGCGACTGAGAACAGTGTACATTTTTTCACGGAAATTTCCGATTAAAATTAATTTGTTTCTTTTTTTTTCTTTTTTTTTCTTTTTAACAGTATAACAGTTGTAAACCAAAAGTGAGAAGCGCTTATAAACTGTTCCATACACTAGCGATATAAGGTTTGGAATGACTAATTTTTTTTTTTTTTTTTTTTTTTTTCTTTTTTTTTTTCTTTTTTTTTTTTTTAGTATATGAGCATATCGGAAACACATCCTAAACTCAGTTGTTGGCAATAAAATTTTCAGTCACCGATTTTTTATTTACTTACCAAGACAGTTTCCATTCTGAAGCAAACTTTAGCATATCTTTTTCTGAATTTCTCTTTTCTTCCTTAATTTTTCTTCCAAATAGGATCTAATCAACACAAAAATGAAGCCTCATGCAATATGCGTTAATAGATTTCACAACATACTAATGACCTTTCAAGGTGACTCTCTCTCTCTCTCTCTCTCTCTCTCTCTCTCTCTCCTCTCTCTCTCTCTCTCTCTCTCTCTCTCTCTCTAGTAAATAAGTAAGTTAGTAATCAAGTAAGTAAGTAAGTGATTAAGTAGGTAAGTAAGTAAGTAAATAAGTAAGTAATTGGGTAGGTAAGTAAGTAAGTAAATAAATAAGTAAGTAATTGAGTAAGTAAGTAAGTAAGTAAGTAAGTAAGTAAAATATTTATACATAATTTTCCAAACTCGAAATTAGGTTTCTAATAATCAGTATTATGACCATATTTTCCATCCACTTCACAATTGTTCATTACACTATCCAGTCTCTAGCGTTTACATCTGTTTGATTGATTGTTCTTAATTACTTACTATTCACTTACCTGGTTTCGATTTCTATATATGTATAAGATGCCCATCTATCGCTTTCCTTGTGATTAAGAAGTCTAAATCTCCCCAGTGATGTTTATATATAAATGTTTATCATGAACAACTCGAGAGTCGATCTAATAATGATACGTTTGATTTGAAACAATACTAATAGACACTACATTATCTATATTATCACTAATCTATTAATTTTTCTTTTGAAAAAAAAAATTTTACTATCTACCTATAAGTTTTTTTTTCTTTCAATAAATAAGGTTGCATTAAGTTTTTATAACCAACCACGTCTCAGGACACGATTAACATACATTCATCGTGTGTCAAATGCCACCTAATGTGTGTGAGAGAGAGAGAGAGAGAGAGAGAGAGAGAGAGAGAGAGAGAGAGAGAGAGAGAGAGAGAGGGAGAGAGAGAATGTTTGAACTTCTGATAAAAGGAAGAGAGAGAGAGAGAGAGGGAAGGCTATTGACTTAGCTGAAGACAGAGAGAGAGAGAGAGAGAGAGAGAGAGAGAGAGAGAGAGAGAGAGAGATTGGGGGGCTTTAAAATAGAAGTTCTTGGTGCGTGTGATTTCTGCACTTTGGAGCGTGAAAGGAACACAGAACAGAAGTGAAGTTTGATATTTCTTGAACATAAAGAAAACATTTTGTGCTCGTTCCACTTGTTAGAAGGAAAAGCTTTTGAAATTCTTACTTTAACTTTTCTTTAATGTCTCATAAATGTTCTTATTAACTTATAGATATCATGATATAATCATACAATGTTATTATTTTCTAAATATTGTTTACAAAATAATAAAAATCTTGACGAATCTATAAAGTAAATATAATTTGCAGTTAGAAAGGGATCGGATATAGCTGTTTTTTGTCACGCTGCTTAAGGTGAAATAAAATCTTATAATGTGAAAAATTAGTGAATTTGACGACTAGACATTTTAATGATATAATTCTATGAGATATCTGAATATATATATCCATATTTCTCATATTTTTATTACTTCTTTATAGTTGTAGAAAGTCTCTAGGTTACGGTATTTTTATTTATTATTTTTCTTTCAAATATCAATCGACTACGAGACTGATATTTAGAGTCAGTTCTTTTCTATTAGCATATCCTCAATATATTATGAATTTAACATCTTAGTATTTTAATAATATATCTCCATAAGAAGATATCTGAATATATATGACCATATTTCTCATATTTCCATTGGCCCTTCATAGGTTGTTGAGTCTCTAGATTAAGTTTTTATTTTTTTTTTAAATATCTTTTCTAATAGCATTTCCACAACATATTTTCTTTCATCCATAAAGACACATCTTCAGAGGGGGAGGGGAGTGAATTGTACAATTTTCTCAAAAGAATTTTATCCACATATAGCAATAACCGGCAGGGCAGGGCAATTTTTATAACAATATTGCATTGAACCCTTCTACTTTTAATTAGTATTTTAGTAAAAAAAATCCTCACGTGAATCACAACAGGTGCTAGAAAAAGTCAAAGAATAGATGGAACCCGGAAAGGTCGTTATCCTACGATTTTATGGAAAGGTCACCTCTTCTGAGCGACACTATTACGTCCCCCCCCCCCCCACTCTCCGCTGCCTTCCAATCAAGCCATTCACTGTCACTCCTATGTGTCAAATAAAATTAAACGTTCATTTTTCCCTTACTTCTTCTTACATTAGATTACTTATATCAGGTTTTGTTCTTCATTTTCGTATGCTTTTTATGCCCCGTATTATATAGTAATATTATAAACGTTGTGTGAAAAGGTCCAATAACAATTCATGTTGTTGTAATAATTATTTGAAAAAAATAAGTATGTGTTCAAACATTTCGGTTTCCATAAACTACTTTAGATCTAATTATGTTTGATATCCCTGGTAGCGCTATCCTATAATTGATATGCTTATTCTTTATATATACAGCTATTTGATTTCATTTAGGTAAATATATGATACTTGAAGTACTATTGAAACTGGAATTCGCTATAAGAAATGGACGAGTGTTGGCTAGTTTGATATTTTTCTCCATATGTTTAATAAGGGCTTTAGCATAATAATTTACTTATGGTCTACTAAAATGTGAAATATATCTCTCACTAGCCCATTGTTCACATCTGGAAGACTGATGTCGAGTTACTGCGCATGCGTTGCTGGCCTTCGCTTTGGCCAGCTTTTCTGTTTTTTTTTGTATGACGTAATCATTACCTGACATTTTTAACCAATTAGGAACTTCCAAATATTTATACCCAAGTTCCAGGATGTTGTTTTACAACAGACATTATTTCCAACCGTTAACTTCAGTTTGAGTTAAACCACCATTACACAAGGACGCCTCCAAGAGGGAACATATGGGAAGTACAATCTATTTCAAAATTTGGGGCAATTACGTCTATGTCGGCAATTAATTAGGATGTAAATAACCTCCGTTCAGTGTAAAGATATTGCTATTCATGTGAAAGTGAAAA
>NC_090740.1:121858209-121865709 GCF_036898095.1 Palaemon carinicauda | reverse complement strand
TATATATATATATATATATATATAAATATATATATATATATATATATATATATATATATATATATATATATATTTATATATATACTGTATATATACATACATATATATGTATATATATATATATATATATATATATATATATATATATATATATATCTATATATATATATATATATATATATATATATATATATATATATATATATATGTTATGTATATATATATATATATATATATATATATATATATATATATATATATATATATATATATATACATATATAGTTAGTATCAGCATGGAACTGAGAGCAATTATTTTTCTGTATGATATTGTTGAATAACATGCAATCGGTAGAGTCCAAAAATATTTTGTCCAGTGTATTTTCTTCTCGTTGTCCATCCGGAATAAGTCGACTTGGAACTTTAACTAGTTCATATTTACAACCTTTTATATAATTAATATAATTTTATCACATTATGGATTATGGAACAAACAGAAGAAGTGAGAGAGTCGCCCAGAAGCGTTTTTTATAAGGTTTAAAAGACGCCATTGAATAGCAGAGGCTAGGGGCAGTCACATTACCCTAGTAAGCTGTACAATGCCCTAGATACTGACCACATATACATATGATCAGAGCACAAGCCCCCTCTTCATCTAAGCTAGGACCAGGAACGGCCAGGATATGGGTGGTGATGAATGAACAGGTTCTATAGGCTCCCCCAAACCCCAAAAATAGCTCAAAAGTGATAGTGAGGTTTTGAACACTAATGGAACGAACAAGGTTGAGCGGAACTCGAACCCCAGTCCCACGATCATCAGTCAGGGACGTTACTGTAAATTCCACCACAACCGCATTCCCTAAAAAAGCCAGTATCAGCACTTGATGGTCAATTCGCAAAGAGAGAGGCATAATTATCCATCTAAATTCAAATTGCATTCGTTGCCCTACTATTTGCGTGTGGCACTGTGAGATTGTGATTAAAGGCCCCATCATGAAATACGGAAAATAGGAAGTGCAGTTTCTCAGTAATCGAGAAAATAAATGATTTCGTTAGAATTTAGTGTTTGCCAAATACAAACTCCATTTTGGTGGGAATCTTTATTGATGATGTAAACAAAATTTGTTTATAAAGTTTCATATGAGGACCACTTTAGATTTCCTAAAATACATGAACGTCGATTGACTTTTCTCTCCTGGATTACGTGAATGGAATTTTATCTCTAAAATATGAAAAGCAAAATTACAAAATATATTTACATCCCAATCGTAGTTTCTCTCTTACTCTTCCCCCCATGTGTCTATGCACAGACGAACTTCTCTCCATATAGCTTCTAATCATGCATTTATCAATATAGCTATGTATCTATATATCTCTCTATGTATCATTCTGTGTATGTGTCAATATTTCTATAAAATTATTGATTTTTCATAAAATGTTCGGTGATGAGAATAAATGGCGGAAAAGAGAAAACCAGCAATTTTTTAGTAGGAATCAATCGATATTAAAGAAAACCATTGTTGGCATATCTATGAAATATATAAAAAAGATCAATGAAAATATTGTCAAAATATAAGCTCAGATAAGAGAAAGAATACCTTAGCAATGGTATTAGGATTAGCGAAAATCAAGATGTAAGAACCAAATTGTTGTCATGAATGTGTAAATCAATTTCTAAAATCTGAGTGTCATATTGATTTTGACTTTTAAATTGAAAAGGTTCTTTCTTTTGTATAATTTCTTATAAACATTAACTATTTCGGGATAACTAAACACGTAGGAAATAAACTGGTTGGCAGTAAAACAGCTTAACAATCTATCTGCCAAAACCATTTTTATTATTTTTAACGTAACAACCATTTAACTTATAGTTCATATAAAGAAAGACAGAGAGAAAAGATAATCCATACTTGTTTTCTTAGGTCATTTCTGTTCTGAATTATCAGTATCTTTACTCCTGAGTTTTAAATGATATGAAATAAATTTCAGGATATTTCATTAATATCATGCAAAACTTATTCCATTTCACATCCCTTTGTATTACAGTCATGTGGTTACCCTCATAATATATATATTTCTAATTGAAACGATAGAGAGCTTTTGCATTTTACCCTAAAAAAGACTTTTTTTGAACGATGGCAACTCTTTTGAAAGAAGAATGAAAGAGAGCTTCTGTATTTTACCTAGAAAAAAAATTTTTTTTTGAACGATGGCAACTATTTTGAAAGAAGAAAGAAAGAGAGCTTTTGCATTTTACGTAAAAAAAAAACTTTTTTTGAACGATGGCAACTCTTTTAAAAGAAGAAAGAAACAGAGCTTTTGCATTTTACCTAGAAAAAAACTTTTTTTGAACAATGGCAACGCTTTTAAAAGAAGAAAGAAACAGAGCTATTGCATTTTACATAAAAACATTTTTTTTGAACGATGGCAACTCTTTTGAAAGAAGAAAGAAAGAGAGCTTTTGTGTTTTACCTAAAAAAAATTTCTTTTTGAACGATGGCAACTCTTTTGAAAGAAGAAAGAAAGAGAGCTTTTGTGTTTTACCTAAAAAAAAAAAAACATTTTTTAAACGATGGCAACTCTTTTGAAAAAAGAAAGAAAGAGAGCTTTTGCATTTTACCTAAAAAAAAAAACTATTTTTGAACGATGGCAACTCTTTTGAAAGAAGAAAGAAAGAGAGCTTTTGCATTTTACCTAAAAAAAATTTTTTTTAACGATGACAACTCTTTTAATTTAAAAGAAGAAAGAAAGAGAGCTTTTGCATTTTACCTAAAAAAAAATTTTTTGAACGATGGCAACTCTTTTGAAAAAAGAAAGAAAGAGAGCTTTTGCATTTTACCTAAAAAAAATTTTTTTGAACGATGGCAACTCTTTTAAAAGAAGAAAGAAAGAGAGCTTTTGCACATTACCTAAAAAAAATTTTTTTTGAACGATGGCAACTCTTTTGAAAGAAGAAAGAAAGAGAGCTTTTGCATTTTACCTAAAAAAATATTTTTTGAACGATGGCAACTCTTTTAAAAGAAGAAAGAAAGAGAGCTTTTGCATTTTACCTAAAAAAATATTTTTTGAACGATGGCAACTCTTTTAAAAGAAGAAAGAAAGAGAGCTTTTGCATTTTACCTAAAAAAAAAACATTTTTTGAACGATGGCAACTCTTTTGAAAAAAGAAAGAAAGAGAGCTTTTGCATTTTACCTAAAAAAAACTATTTTTGAACGATGGCAACTCTTTTAAAAGAAGAAAGAAAGAGAGCTTTTGCATTTTACCTAAAAAAAAAAACCATTTTTTGAACGATGGCAACTCTTTTGAAAAAAGAAAGAAAGAGAGCTTTTGCATTTTACCTAAAAAAAACATTTTTTGAACGATGGCAACTCTTTTGAAAAAAGAAAGAAAGAGAGCTTTTGCATTTTACCTAAAAAAAATTTTTTGAACGATGGCAACTCTTTTAAAAGAAGAAAGAAAGAGAGCTTTTGCACATTACCTAAAAAAAAATTTTTTTGAACGATGGCAACTCTTTTGAAAGAAGAAAGAAAGAGAGCTTTTGCATTTTACCTAAAAAATTTTTTTTGAACGATGGCAACTCTTTTAAAAGAAGAAAGAAAGAGAGCTTTTGCACATTACCTAAAAAATTTTTTTTTTGAACGATGGCAACTCTTTTAAAAGAAGAAAGAAAGAGAGCTTTTGCATTTTACCTAAAAAAAAAAAAAACATTTTTTGAACGATGGCAACTCTTTTGAAAGAAGAAAGAAAGAGAGCTTTTGCATTTTACCTAAAAAAAAAAACATTTTTTGAACGATGGCAACTCTTTTGAAAAAAGAAAGAAAGAGAGCTTTTGCATTTTACCAAAAAAAAAACTTTTTTGAACGATGGCAACTCTTTTAAAAGAAGAAAGAAAGAGAGCTTTTGCATTTTACAAAAAAAAAAACTTTTTTGAACGATGGCAACTCTTTAGAAAGAGGAAAGAAATAATGGAAAACAGGTAACCTGAAGAAATTACTTTTCGTCCCGCTAGTAACTTTGATCAAAGGAAAAGCCAACTTTTGTCGAGAGACCAAAACTTCGGACTGAATAGCATCACGGATAATTATTTTGCGACCACCATAGATTTGTTGACGTCAATGGGAGGTTAATGACAGAGTTGGGAAAAGCTTAAGACAACCAAAAATAGGAGATAAGGTTTTTTTTTTGTTTTGGTTTTTATTTGGTTTTTTTTATTAATCTTATTACCATCATTAAATTTGTTTTATCCGTGAAAAAGAAAGACTAGAAGATAGCAAAAGTGTTATTTTTATATTTTGAACAATATCACCGGAGGGATGTTAAAGGCAGAATTAGGTAAAGGCCATAACAACCAAAATTTTATGGAGATATGGCATTTTTAGAATATAAATTTCAGGTGTCTTATTACTTATATTTGTGCGAGTGAGGTGATTACTGAGAGACTGAGTGAATGCTACTTCATTAAACAATCATCGAGTTCATATAGAGTACAAGGACTTGCGAGCAAGAACGCCATAAAAATTCCAATAAGATAAAAAATGATCAAGTATAGGCCTACTCACACGGGTTGGTCTGTCAACAATGCAGGGAAGAGCGAGTGAAAAGAGAGAAACATAACTGTTACCGTGTATGAGGGTGTATGAATCACGTTTGATACATTTAAATCTGTTTCTTTAACGGATAAGAATGACTACCATAGAAAGTAACGAAAGTGTTATTTTTATGTTATGAGCCATAACATCACCGGTGGTTTTATGGAGATAACACTTTTACCAAAAAAAAAAAAAAAAAAAAAAAAAAAAAAAAAAAAAAAAAAAAAAAAAAACAACTCATTAGAACAGTCATTTGTTCTTTGATGTCATGCTAGGTGCAATACGTTCAAGTGAAGTTGCTTCATTATAAATTGTGAATTTGTATTATCTATATAAACACTTGAATTTTATCTTTGAAGAAATTATTTCATCATCTTCCAGTGCAAATTCATTGTTATTTGGTATCCGACTCTATTTCAACCCTTTTCAATATTTTGTCAATATTAAAAAAAAAAAAAAAATTATCAATGACAATTATCAGAAAGACCAACAATTTAATAAAGACGGTAAAAGCCAAGAGACATGAAAATGAATTAACAGAACCATAAAAAAAACAAATAAACTAAAAACCCGAGACATTCGGAAACACAATAGGACCATTATTGAGAAAAGCATCAAAATGATGTCATGAAGAATCGGAAGTGGGTACTTACAGATATTTGTTTTAAATGATCAAAATGGAAATATTATCCACGATAGAGACGGAGTGATGAAAATTACAGAGATTTTTCATGCAATACTATACAATAGTGACATAAGAAATGACTTTTCCAATTAATTCACAGCTACTGGAGCACAAATGAGATTAAAAAAGCAGCAAAAGGGAGTCTTTATCCTCATGAATATTGTCAAAACTAAGAGAACCCTCACAACCATCCTGTGAGCAATGTAGCCTAGATATTAAACTATTAACGAGACCAAAGCATCAATGTCATTAGAGTGAATCATTTCAATTGGCTTAAGCCATTCCTCATTAAGATTTCTAGGAATCTATTTCAACATTGAATATAGCATTGATGGTATCTTTAGGAACGACTTTTTATATTATAAGATTGCGATTCCACTGGTGCCATTGAGAACTATTTCTAAGATAATCAATCACGCAAGAACATTTATTATTTCTGGGATTGTAGGAGTCCTTTGCATTCATTGAATAAAAAAAGAAAAAAAAAGTGTAGTTGGAATTATTTTATATGATTTTGAAATCTTTTATAGATCACTAATAAAATTTTACTGCAAGATGAACACTATTCTTAGAGAGAGAGAGAGAGAGAGAGAGAGAGAGAGAGAGAGAGAGAGAGAGAGAGAGAGAATGTAAACAGTGGTAAACGAACAGATTTAATTCAAGGTCTTCTAATGTTTCAAATATTCACGGCACATCGAAACTACATCCTCGTAATGTGTAACTTGAACTTCATTAAGAGAACTTTTATAATACGAATTCTTTTCCAGTAAGGGCATTTTTCGTATCTCAAAGCACGTAAGTGTTGAATTACTGCATGTCACGTTTTTTTTTTTTTTTTTTTTTTTTTTTGCCGATGGTTTTTTTTTTTTTTGCCGATGTATTTATCACTATGAAAGGTTTATGATTTGCAGATTCTGGTTCATAAGACTAAATACAAGAAGATAGATATTTACTTCCGTGAGCTGAGTTTATTTATGTGTAAGAGAGTATAAAACTAATTAAGTTATCTATTTGCCTATTCATTTGTTCTTATTCAAGTAGTTGTCTGAATATTAACTCCAGAAATTGTAATTTTCACGAAATTCATATCGATGCCTTGATACAAGATTTTTATTTTTTTTCTGGGTGCGAGAAATTATTTAACTCCAAATAAATATTAATTCAAGGTTTATCATTATCAATAAGGTAATTAAACTATTTCAGCTATAATTAAAGATAAATCCTTAATCATTAATCCCTTGAAACTAAAGAAATTTATATTTGTTGGTAGCTTTTTCAAATATAAGGCGGATTTCTGTATACCTTAAAAAGAAAACATAGTCAAAAAGCATAAATTTAATGATAGAAGTCTAATGCTCCAAGAATAGAATGCCAATCTAAACAATAACACAAACAATTTAGAAAAATCTTTATTTCTTATCATTGAGGATCAGTACTGTTTGTTAAAATGTATCGTTACCGAAAAAAAACGTCAAATTATGCACAATTAATTGTTGTATGTAGAGCCTTATTACCTAGAAATAAAAACTTACTTTGGAACTACTATTTCTTTTTCTAAATGTGTGATATATTTTTTTTCTGCCTTATGATTATATCGAACGTAGTATTTCAATTGTATGCAACAGCTAATGAGAGAGAATTATTATTTTGTTTTTAATATTCTGATGTTCAATGGTTATTTTTCATTATCATCGTGAAATCACAGGACGAAAAAAAAAAAAAAAAAAAAAATGATGTTTTGGACGCGGATTTACTACACATATTGATTTATTTTCATTAACAGGGATGCTTTAGAAATGTTATGTGAAAAAATCAAATCAAACAATTATTCGAAAATGATGAAAATATGATGAAAAATGTCTTTTAAATTAGGACCCAACGAAGGAAATATATGGTGATGTTCTTGACAACCTTAACTGAAGCCTCTGTAAACCAGATTATTCCTAATATGAATATTGATTTTTTTTTTTTTTTTTTTTGAAATATTTTCTTCTTTACAATAAAGATAACATATGAAGCAGCGGTGGTGTCCTTTGGAAAAATAGGGATCCCAGTTATTATTATTATTATTATTATTATTATTATTATTATTATTATTATTATTATTATTATTATTATTATTATTATTATTATTATTATTACTAGCTTAGATACACACCTAGTTGGAAAAGCAGGATGCTATAAGCCCAAGTGTTTCCAACAGGGAAAAGTAGCCCATTGAGAAA